>NC_141145.1:148299440-148481940 GCF_053477565.2 Lygodium microphyllum
TTATGAGTGGTTTCACTTCAAAATGATTATAATTCCTTACCCAGGAGTTCATTGCAACAAAGGGGAAAAGGGACACAATCGTGAATATAATTTGCAATTGAATAAATATCTATAATATATTAAGGTGTACACTAAATGTAACATATCTATGCACACATTTGAATAAGTGTTATATTCTAGAAATATTTGACATACCAAACCCTACAATAGTAAGTGATCAAAAAGTTTATAACATTTAGGACTTTCTTAACAAATCCAACAAATCATGGCTTAATTTAGCTTGATTTGTGAGCATAACTAGAAAGAAACTAGTACAAAATATATAAACGAGAATACAAGAGATAGAATAGGATAATAGGCTCAAGGGGTCCACCTAAAACATGCAAGTGTATCATGTCCAATCAATAAAAGGGTTATTTTACTTAAAAAAATTACAAAATGACATTCTATTTTAAATTCCTATTTGGAAAAAACACAAGTTACATATATAGAGAAGGGGTCATTTTCTTGCCTTATCAAGTCTAAGCAAAGGTAACCTTTTATAATACCTTTGAATGCAATGATGTGGATGATTTGGCATCCGAGCACCCCTCGAGATAATAGAAAAGTAGGTGATTGACAATATTCACACAAGGACTCTTATAAGAATCAATGGGGATTTAGAGAAATGTTCAATGGAGGGGAATGTAGCGATACTTATCTATATTGTGCTAGAGGTCATCCAATCATAGACTTGTGGGTAGTTTAATTAGGCTTCCCTGGCCATTTATGTGATTGATTAACATAGATATATTATGAAATAATCAATGTGATATCTTCCACACAAGATTTATTAGTGGGGCATCCTACATCATGATTGCTACAAGATTGAAGCTACTCTAAGCCATTGAAGAGGCCCAGATTGACTTCCACTAGGTAGTGAAAGGTGTCTTGAATGTTTCTTCAACTACCTTGGTTTACTCTTTGCCACTTGAACCAAGAAACAGGTTCACATGGGCTTCCATGTGTAAATTGAAAATGATCCAAACTCATCATGCCCATTATGGCTTCTCCTCATATCGAGACCCTACAACATCCAACCCAAGAACCAAGAAATAGGTCCGCATGGGGTATTATGCATAGATTGAAAATGATCCAAATGCATCATGCCTTTATGGCTTCTCCTCATATGGAGATCCTACAACATCCAAGTCAAGGTGGTCACATTTGAGAAAACCTCAACATAATCTTAGACAAAAGATGTTTAATTCTTTCCTTTTATCTCACATGTAGAGGGATTAAAGACCCTTACACAAGTTGTCACAATGTTAAAAAGGGATCATTCACATATATCCAAAATTTATTCTTAAATGGAAAACCACCCTACTCAAGTATGCAAAGAACAAGTCTTAAGGAAAAATCAAAGGTCATGTTTTGTGAAACTCTCATAATATGTTAAAATGGGGTCCATTATAAACCCTTTGAAGATTCTAAGGAAGTCTCATCATGTGGAAGTAATATAGAGCTCTTGATGAGTATATCTTAAACCTACCTTTCTTGTAAATTTTAATTTATAGAAAAAGATGTAAGTAGATTAGAAATTTATTTCTTAATTCAAAAAATAAATAAATTTACATGTTTAACTATAGTCCTTTGATTGCAACAAATAGTTTCAAAATGAGTAGTGACCAGCCTAGATCCTTGAAGGTGAACCCCTCACTCTTCAAAGTAGTGACTTAAGACCTTGAAGACTAACCCCTAACTCTTCAAGCTATGAGCTACAAATGCTGAAGCATCAAATTGGTACAAGCATAAAAATTTAGATCCCATGTGGGACTCATCTTAAGCCTCCAATAAACTAGCTTAAAGAAGTTGACTGAATTGAAACTCACTTTATTAAATAGTATAAGATGTTGGTACATGGAAATATCTTCTTGGTTTGAGCTTAAACAAAATGATAGAGAGAATTTATAATGTCTTTGTATTCAATGAAATTAGAATCTAATTTGTGGATTTGGGTAAATCACACTTTGAATGTAATTTTGAGTTTCAAATAAATCTAGCATGACTCATATAGATGTGCATTTCCATTTACAAGGGAGGTCTTAATTGCTATTGATTTTTCTAGATGTTGGTGTAAAATCAAATATGATGGAGGTCTCAAGTTCCATTTGCAGTGGAGTTAGTGCACTAAAATGGCAACACACTTGGCTAGGATAATGCAGAGGACTTGGTTGTAGAGATAGCCGTTTTGATGATTCTGCTCTTTGCCTAAATTGACATTAGGATTTAGACATGATTCCTCCAAGAAGAATAACTTGACAACTTTAAGGTCTTTCATCCACTTGATCCTTTTGAGATTATTTTGTATATAAGCATGCTGATTGACATTTATGAAGTAGTAAACTCCACTTTGCATCCATTACCGCTCTCTCGATATAGTGGGAAAGGATTATACATACGCTCCAAGAGTCTCATGAAGTGATCTTGCCAATTAAAATCAGGAGAATGTATCGTGGAGGAAAACCGTGAATACTTGGAATACAAGTAATTTATGCAAATCTTCTTCATTTTGAAAAGAGATCCCACCATTCACTAGATGAATCATTTTTGCACTCAATTTTTTCCTTAGAAAAGTGTACAAACAAATCTTCCTATGTGTTAACTCGATTTTTCTTTGATACCAATGTGTAATATGCATATGAAACACTCCCTTGATGGCATGATTTGGGTAGCCCTTTGTCCTAGGTGATGCTATCCGGAACTCCATTGGAATATCGTAATTGCTAATGATATTGTTACATGTTAGTATCGTACAATTAAATTGCAAACATTTTCACAGAGGATCATGTGGTTGACATCTTTAATTGAGTTTGCCCCTACTAATGTACCAACAGCTTTGATTGAGGTATGTTTCTTAGCTAGAACAAGATCACTTTAAGCATCCAATCAACTCTAAAGACACAACAATCATATGGAAGGCATAATAGGTCTCACCTCTTAATGTCAATGATTGCCTTTAGTCTTGGTTGAATGTCCCAAACCTAATAGAGCACATGGTGAAAAATATGGCTCAATTTCTTGTAGATTTCAAGTCTACATTGTTTGAGTATGCCAAAGTCCAAATAACCCAAATTAATAGCTGTTTTTATTATTTTCTTCATTAAATTAATGAGAAATATCAAGTAAGTCTACTATTTGGAGGTTTGATGTTATCATAACAATCCAAATTATTAACTTCTATAATTTTGGTTGCCATGTTCTCTTACTTTACATTCTTCATTCTCAACAAATAAATCTTGTTATGATGTTCCTTTATTTATGTCTACTAAATTTGTAACATTTTTCCCCAACTTGCCACTTCCTTTCGTAAAGTTGTTAATTTCATGAGGGTACACTTGAATGCTTGAGTATGGTACCCTCATTTATTTGGTTTCTACAAAAGGGTGCAATATCTCATAAGTTAGATTACATGCTTAAGCTTCTTCTACAATGATTGAAGAAACATTCTTGGGGTCCATTTAGTTGCCATATCTTTAACTCCTAGCACATAAACCCATTGAATGTAGTAACAATGGTTTAAAGCAACTATGTGAAGTTAGGCTTTACAAATGTGTTTCTTTAGTAATGTTGAAAACTAGCATGCAATCATTTTGGACCAATGAGTTTCAACATAATGCATGTACTATAGATATTAGGAGTACATTGAGCCCAATAAGATAACATTTAAATCTAAAATATGAGAGCAATGATGGGATTTATTTAACCCAAGGTTGTAGTCCCTCAACAATTGAAAGTGCAGGGAAGGTTTATGTGTGTTGGCATGAGTTTCTTTGTGCACTATAAACATAAACAACGTAAACAATAGACTAATAGCAAAGAACATGGAAACATGAAACCTTCCTTATTTTAAAGGAAAATAAAGTAAGCTACAAGAAGAGGATGAGCCTTTTCCCTCAATCCAAACGTTTCCCTTTATCTATAAGATATGTGTTTTAAAAACATCAAAGTTGACATCTATAGAAGAGGACATGCATGAAGACAAGCTTATTGCAATCTCTTTCCCAGCCCCCAAGAAGAGCTACTTAGGAAATGGTGTTCAAGAGTTGCATCATCAGCATATTAAGGTGGGTACCCCCATAGACAGGAGGGCTTTCGAAGGCATAGCCGGCTTGTTGGTGAAATCCCCTAGGCTTCCTTTGACACACTTCCTTCCATTGTCCTTATGCACTTATGGATGCACACTACACTTACTTTTTCTATGTCTTGTCACATTTTTACAAGTCTCTTTCATGCAAACCCTTGTTTTGTCTTCACATATTGACATGCTTGATATGTGTTTTTATTTGCATAAGTGCATAACATGGACTATACTAGGATGCCAAATTTAGCATCATCAACTTTTTTCTTAATAGGGCTATTTAATTGCTTATTTGTATAGCTTGTATTTGGCTATATGGTAGGTAAACATTTTAAGAATATGTTTTTTTTTTCAAAAACAAAGGTAGAAAGTTTAAGGTTAAAATGAAGGTGGGAAAATTGGTCAAGTATGCAAGGTCAATTCACTTTATGTTAAGATAATCTTTCAACGTACTAGGGGTTGTGACAAAAGTTAACCTCTTGTTATTATATGTTCCACATGAAATGTATGTGTGTTATGAGTTACATATTATTACCACCCCATAAATGTATACTGTCTCTTCTCATGAACTCGTAATCCCTTGTGAATTTTGGAAGGCATTTGTGGACTCTTGCCACGATAAATTATGTGAGCTCATGAACTCAAAGGTTTTTGGAATTAAAATGCATTGAGTTGAAACTTGAAAAGGCTTTAGTACAATGAAGCTTCGTGACCACATTTATGTGAGTGCCTAGAGCCTTAATACAACAAAATGAGGCATAAGTACCCCTTTTGATTCTAAGTAAATAGGCTTCTTTTTGGGGCCAGGATATGCACAGGTCAATTGACTTGCACATGTTGCTAAAGTGGCCATTGACCTATGCGTGTCCAACAGCTTTCAACTTGAACCTCGTAAAATAAGAAACTTAATCCAGTTCGCCACGTATCTCTAAAAATGGAGGTGCTTGGGTTTACTCAATTCACATCGCAGACATGGAAATTTGCTGACCGTTAAATCATTTCTCTCTTCTCTTATTGTGGTTACTTTCTCCTCTACATAGTCCATCTGGTTCTAGGTCGGGTATCAACTTGACCTACACGTGGCTATTGATGTGCACACTCAATTACATTGATAGCTAAAGTTGCGAAGTTACGGGTGGTGCGGCTCATAATTTCGAGGAAGATGTAACTCTGTCTAAAGAAAGGCAAGAAGTGAGAACAAATAAAAAGGGAACAAAAGAACAATACCTACTCATTGGATTGTGCTGGTGATATATAAATGGGGCAGGGGTGCGCGTGAACATGGCTATGTGCAATGAAGGGTAGGGTTGCGACAAAAACACAAGGGCTTGCCATTATATGATTAACCTTATCCGGACTTCATAAGGGGCAGGATTAGTTTTGGACTATTCTCGATAATACCTCCCCTATTAATAATGCGTCTCTCGTACCTTCCTCCTTCGATTGGGGGTGTCATCCTGCAAGCAGCCTTCTATTCCGACCTGTGGAAAGCGTCTCTCTCCTACAGTGCTTATTATCTTCTTTCTAGGAAAATACCACGGATTAGATAGATACATTAGAATTAGCTCTCTCAGACTGCTAGTGATCTTAACCGATCTCCGCTATGCTCTAATTCTAGACTTTACTAGTTCACATGGTTTGAATCGACAAGCAGCTGATAGAAGATCGACCCACTTATAGGCGCGCTGTACTGTGAGGTGAGGTTTGATATTCAACCTTATCATCTGATTAATCACCAAGCTGCTTGCTTTGAGGAAGATGGCATTGGACTGTCTACTGCGCCACCCTTCAATAGCAACAACAATAAAGAGCGAGGAAAGCGGAGGAGGAGGAGGAGGGACACCCCCCAGCTCAAGCCTATTGTTTGGTCATGATCAGAGATCAGATGTCAGTGTGAGAAACAATATGAATATGCTGCATAATAATGATCAGGGGGTTATTAATGATCAAGTGAGGGAGGATGTTCAGGAGAGGCCAGGGAGGGCGCTGAATGATATAAGCACAGTACAGATTATCAATAAGCCTGGCAGCAGAAGGTCAAGAGGAGAGAGGACAAGGAAAGCCCCTGCGTGTGGCAACACCCCAGGCAAAAGGAGCTCCATCTACAGAGGTGTTACAAGGTAAATTAATTAACAATGAATCGACATCACGATACAAATGATGCAAAATTAATCATGATAATGAATTATCACAACACGATATTACCACAAAACTCATCATCATGTGCACAGGTTTTATCGGCTGCTGCCTAATCATCAAACATAGTCATCACTATTAAGAAGTTTTGCAGGGCGATTACACATCAGAACTAGCATTAATATTCCAATCCTATTCTTAATCGCTTGAACTGATAATACGTACTAATCAGAGGGGATTAGCTTATTGCCCTGTCAGAACCATTGTTTACTTGGAAACTCTTTGGCCTATGACTGTATGAGATCTAATTAGAGACTGTATTGTCCAGCAGCCAGCTAACCTCCAGCAGCCAGCTGGTTTACTGAGGGGATGATATTGCCAGACAATACTTTGATCTCCAACATCAGAGAATGAAAATCACCCTCCTTAATCCAATTGACGAGTCGAGATCCAACTAGTTTTAATGGGATTTTGATCTCAGCTGAGTCGTCTCGAATTGGGTAGTAATTGAGTAGGGAGTTATGATTGCAGATTAAAATGAGTATTATCACATGGCAATAAGGAGTACAGTAAGCCGGAAAAACTTATGGTGACAGAACAAACAAGTATGGTTTCATTGTAATAGGTCTTATTAGAGTAATAATTGATAAATACGATTCTGCTGAACCAAGCATTAATATAAGTCTTATAGCTAGAGTATGAAGGCTCAATATCAGAGGAATTGATCGACATGAGTTCGCTGAATAGGCAGGAAAAGCTTGCATTATTAGTATAGTGCGCTTATGGAGCGATTATCTGTATGTAGGCATCGGTGGACCGGCCGATATGAAGCTCATCTGTGGGATAAGAGCACCTGGAACGCAACCCAAAAGAAGAAAGGAAAGCAAGGTAGGTACTGCTAATTATAATGCCAATCAATCCCAACAACCAACGATAGCGATTTAACGAATTATAATTTACAGGTTTAATTTCCTGAACAAGAGCTTCAAACATTATTTCTCATTTCTGTTCTTCTTCGTTTTCCTGTGTCGTGCAATCTTCTCACACTCTCTCTCTCTCTCTCTGTCACTGTGTCTCTGGCGCTTTGACGCGCGCTGACAACCCCGACCAACAGTCTACCTCGGTGAGATCGTCCTTCTCTTTCTTTCTGTTGTGTTGGCCTCATCATAAATTGTTTCATTCATATATAATAGCAACATTTACAAACGAGTCTCATATTTTAAGAAGAAAAGAGCAATATAGAAATAATTGTGGTGCACGGGTGCTTGCAAGATCATCAGTACACACCCAAACATGTTCTAATCTATTACAACATATTACCAACTAAGACTGATAGCCAATTGTGTATTATGGTCTTAAGATGAGGCTTATGAATCCTTAATTAGTTACAACATACTTTTCCCTAGCTTCTTCAACTATCTTCTCATAATCTATTCGCATACTTGGGTTGTTTGCACATGTGCATTGTCAAGGCAATGCAATCAACATGCCATTAACTTGCATGAGTTTCAAGGTAGACTCTCTAATTTAACAATTTTAGTTGGATGCAATCTAATTGTTTTTAGGCGCTTACGATGAGGAAGAGGCTGCAGCAAGAGCATATGACCTTGCTGCTCTGAAGTATTGGGGGCCCACAACTCTAATCAATTTCCCTGTAAGGACATAATTAACAACACCTTACATAACAAGCTTTCATCTGGTACACATTACAATAGATCCTAGTTATTGCTTTAGATTTAAAAGGAATGTTTGCAATGCACAGGTGACTGATTATACTAAAGACCTGGAGGAGATGCAAAATGTCTCTCGCGAAGAATACCTTGCTTCTCTTAGAAGGTGACCAAGCGTTTCTTAAATTTAAAAATCTTGGCACATTAATCCTTATGGCCTAACACAATGTGTCGTGTTTAGCTTTCTTAGATTTTTGTCCATGTATTTTCAGGAAAAGTAGTGGCTTCTCTAGAGGAGTCTCAAAATATAGAGGTGTAGCGAGGTATTAATTTGAATTGAAGTCACCTCTTCCAAGTTCATAACGACTGGTTATTATAAACCTATATGCTTGGTGCATTGATCATTCCAACCCCATGAATCTTAAAAGGTCAACTAATGTACCTTATTTTACTTTCACTATTATAGGCATCATCATAATGGTCGTTGGGAAGCACGAATTGGGCGCGTTTTTGGCAACAAGTACTTGTACCTTGGCACTTATAGTAAGTCTCTTGGACCTCTTGACTTAAGATGCAATGTTCCACAAAGAAAATGCAACACATATTGAGTTTTGAGAGTTTAAACTTGTGATTAGGTACACATACATATTCTAGCATTATGTTGTTAAAAGGAAGTCTTAAATGTTCAACTGTTGAATTACTCGGACATTTTATTGTCCCTTTTGCCAACAATTATGCTCCTTGTATCCATACATGCCACATTAGTTGTATAGAAGGAGCACATTGGACTTCAAGATTGACCTTTTCTGAAGTTGAATTCTCTTTAACAGCTTTTTGAACATCTGTGACATGATGAGGGTATCATAAAGTATAGGTAAGATGTATGGAAAGTGAAATAGTATATATTTGCATTATTTTGTCCAACATAATTAGCATTTGTGATATCTTTATATTTGATATACATCCCTTGTATTTTCAAAAGTCCAAGGCCTTGAAATTGTTGGATGTAGGAATAGTTTTTCACAAGAATAAAGGGTTTATTGTGCTTCATTAGATATTCTATAAGTCTAAGGTGATGTTCATATTCTCATAAAACATTGCAATAAACTAAAGGTTTTATAATGGTAAAAGGATAAATATCAACATTCCTTTTGAAATTGTAATGCTTTGATTACCCATCTATGGACAAAGAAATCCCTAAAACCTTGATGTGATATTGTAGGCACTCAAGAGGAGGCAGCAGCTGCATATGACATGGCTGCTATAGAGTATAGAGGATTGAACGCAGTTACAAACTTTGACTTAAGCCGCTACATAAGATGGCTTCGACCAGGACAATCCACAATGCAAAATGAGTTCTCACCACCATTAGTAGGCACAAAACGCCCATGTGATGAGATCCATAGTCCACAACAACATTATGGCTTTGAAAGGCATTCTCACCTTATTGAGTCACATGAGTCACTTGGTGCATGGCCATCCCAACATAACCATGAAGTGATTTATGAGCTAGCTTCCCAAAATGATATGGGTTATAACTTAGCACAAGGTGTTCATTCTTCATCCCAACAAAAGCATTCATCCTCTAGTAACCCCACAGCTCTTAGCCTCTTATTGCAATCATCTATGTTCAAGCAAATGCTCGAGAAGGTCTCAGAGGGCCATGAGGTTATAACAAATGAAGTGAGTGAATATGGAACACCTACCCTCACCCCTAGCCTTGACATCACTTGTGACAACTTTTTCTCTAGCCAAAACCTTGTGGATGATTTGCAAACGGATATTATATCACATGCAGATAATCAAACTTATGAGGACACTGGTTGTAGCAATACCAACCTTTATACATCCATCAATGATGGGCATGACCATAAGTTTCCACTATTTACTGAGAATGGAGAAAGCCAATTAAAGGCTTCAAATGATCAAGTTCATTCCTCAAATGATCAAGAATTATCTCTAGATATTGCAATGCCTTTATGGAGTACTTTAGGAGCTTCTTTGAACCCATTATCATTTGCAAACAATTTCCTTGAAACTTGCTAGAATGTAGTTTTCCATCAACTTATATACATGTTCTTACACGGGAAGAAATGCTCACGAAAACAACCATTCTCATTTATTCCATCGAAGAGGCACTAAGGTACACCCAGCATGCAAAAATGAAAAAAGTTAATGCAGAACACCACAGCTATCCTTTGTTTAACTACATGACTCCGTTCTTGTGCAATGAACAATCCTTCAAACAAATAGTACACCTAAGATCTTCTCCATGGTGAGTGTAAGAAAAGAGATTGGGGGCACCAAGAAGGAGATTCAAGCCACCAATAATGATTAAATGCCTCGTGTTTGATCATGGGCATTCTTTTAAGGGTAGTTGCCATGTTAGACTTATTGTTGAACATTCACTTCAATTGTTGCATCCCCTTTGAAATAACATGACTTTCCAATAGCCATCTATTTGATATACATCTATGGTCATTAAAATAAAGAACCTTCCAATAGCCATTTTATATACCTCTCACTACATTGATCTATCAAAAGATGTATAACAATTATCTTGCTTAACTCTTGGCCGTTTATGTATGAAGTCTTTGACTACAAAGTGGCATGCACACCTATTTATACGAACATACTTCTATATAGTTCTTATGCATTATAAAATGTGATTTGTTAACCAAGCTTGTAGTCTTTGTTGATCAAGCTGCCAATTTTCTAATACGTGCATTGGTTGATTATTACTGTAATTTTAATGTGAATTAATTACAATAACCTCACCATAAACTACCAAATGAGTTACAAATACAACAAATATATATCCAATGCTAGGATGTTTTGTGTGTGTGTGTGTGTGTGTGTGTGTGAAGAGAGAAGATCACAATATTCTAGTAACTCTTTTAGTTTTAAAAAATTCATGCTCTAATATGATTCAAGTTTGTCCAATGAAAATGATTGATAGATTGTACGATATTGAATATATTCAATAGAATTAGAAAAGAGATTATAAAAGATCAAATGAATAAATTTGGAAACATGTGCAACCAAAGACTCCTTATCCACAATATTTAGCATTGTGACAATTGTCTTGAAAATCTTGATTGTTGTATCAAATTAAATATAATTTTAAAAGTCAATAAAGTGAAGATTCAAATCATGTGAGGGGATGTTTTGTAGGCTCATAAATAAGCAATCTACTTGTCTTAAGTTGTAGTCTTGTAAGGGGGCATAGAGTAACAATGGAGAGAAAGAGGTGATATGCTCCCTTGAATGAAAACTAAGCAAGAAGATCAAGAAAGTGTACCTAGACCATAATATTCTAACTCATATCCAACTTAGTGATTGCCAAAAGTAGTGCTCAGCATGCCTCACATCCCTCCTTTTTTCATGTTCTAATGCCAAGAAGTATACTCACAATAAATCTTCTTAGTAGAGTAATGTTTTCACATATATAGTAGTCTCACAAAGGTTTGATAAGCTTTGAGGGTTGATACACATGACTACACTATCCTCTCCACTTAATCACTCAAAGTAACATATCCTACTTTGGATCCGTGCACCTAAGAGCTCACATTTCTTCAAAGTTAATAAGAGGAGGAGAAACAATATAGAAGAAATTATACAACTTGAACAAGATTGAAGAGAGTGTTTCTTTGCTCCATCTAGACTTGAGAAAATGAGTAAGGAGAGAAATATAAGAGAGAAAAAGCAAAGGGGAGAAGAGAGTACCACTCACTACTATGAATATTCATATTCATTGATTTAAAGTGATTGGATTTTTATATCTTATGTGGATTTTTATTTTATGTTGATTCACTAAATAATTGTGACTTGTTGCATGTACGAACATATAGCACAATCGCATTGTGTAAGGTGGACGTTAGGAGGAATTGTTGGTGATAGATATTTAGATCAAGGACTTGGAGAAAGGCATGAAGCACTAGACGGAGATAATAATTAATGTTGACATTCATGCACTTGAAATGCTATTGTATGCTTCTAAGGTACTTGAAGTAGTAGACATTTTATTGTATGCTTCTAAGATTGGGCAATACTATTATTTCTAAGGCCAAGATATTCATGATATTGTGTAACTTTTTAAGAAATTGACTAGATATTAGGGAGAGGGGAGCCATTCATGAAAAGGTAGAAAACCATGGTGCAATATATTATTTTGGGCCTAAGAGTAATGGAAATATCTAAATACATGCATTAGGGAGGACCTTCCCCATGCATAGGGGGATGATTGCACCCAATTTGTGTCGTGCTTTTCTATATGCTTTTATCTCTCTATTCCCCTAGTGTTCTCTTTCAATCCCACTTAGTCTATGAATTTGTGGATTATTAGCAACATTGGTATTAGAGTCGGACAATGATTGGAGGACCTATCAACATAAAGCATGATTCTCTCATGTGCATGAGGCTTTCCACCATCAACTTCATCCCCATCTTCAAGACTTCATTATGTTTTCCATTGTGCAATTCATCTATGTCCACTAGTTAAACTTATGTGTTCTTTTTCCTCTTTGTTTGGAGGATGTACCACATACCCTCTTTTTACCCTTTGCACACTTTTCAAACCCCCCGGGCCCTTAGTGTATTTGATTCACAAAGCTTTCTCTCCAAGGTTTAATTGTAAGGGTTTATTCTTCTTCATATAATACATGTGATAAAGAGTTCTTGGCTCAAAAAGAAAATACCAAATATATAATCCAAAGGGGGGATTTAAAAAAGCAAGCCCGTGATTTGGAGTTTTTTCGCAAGATTTTCCAAAACTTGGAGTTTTCAATGCATTTGCCAAAACTTGGAGTTTTTTCACAAAATTTGTAACTTTATGAGGGATACTCTTGTTACCCATATTGAAAATTTGTATTAAACAAGCTATTCAAGGGACAATTTTTTTCAAACTCTCAAAATATACCGAAGAGAGAAAAATGAACAAAATTGGGTTTCTACCACACATCTCAAAAAATACCCTTATCAATCAAACTAATCTCTAAAATAATGAGCCAATCTAAACAAACCACAAAAAGAACTCAATATAGGAAAATATAATTATTTCTCTTGCAACTATTTAGGCAAATTATGAAAGCTACTTATATATAACTATTATATAGTATCAATATGTGGACTTGGCAGCAACAAAGGTCAATATCTTCCTCATCTTCTTCACTAATCACTCCAAAGCTTCTCATATATGCAATGGTTGTAGCGAGTTGGAGCGTCAAAATTAGGAAAAATGAAATTACTTTGCATACTAAATAAGAATAGTTTATAAAGAGATCCCTAACTTATAAATAGATGGCCCCTAAATGAATAAAAAAAGCATGATCAATAATTCCACTTTTAGATCTTCATCCAATCATGTCCACAAATGGACAATTGGTCTATGATTAATAATGTCTACTTTTACTAGAGTTCTCATTATGCTAAAAAAGAAAATACCAAATATATAGTCCCTTCACATCATGTATCCAAAATGAATGTCCATCTCCACTTCTTCATATGCCCTTTAAATCTTCCATTCACTAGTGCATGGTCCCCATCTCATTGAACAATAGCCAAAATAAAACTCTCAAGTCTTTGATTTGCATTTTATGTCTCAAGGAAGGGCAAGCATAAAATTTAAATCAATTTACTTAAGGGAAGGTTGATGCATCATCATATGTTGATTTTTGTCCATCCTAAGCACACGAATGTTTACATAATACATGTGCTTGTAGGTTAGGAAGGGTTTATTTTCCAACTCTCTCTTTTGAAAGTCAAGACACATGTAGAAGGGCTCGGGATTGAGATGCACCTCATACAAATGCTCTGACATAACATAAAATATGACTTTCTCATTTGCCACCACTACTTTCTCCTCCATGAAAACTATATCCAATGCCTCAGCCAATGCAATTTTTCTTTTTGCATCCTCAAAAATACCATGTCTCCATCTTTTGCTTTGCTTGCCACTTGAAGAGGTAAGTGGTCCTCTCCCATGGGTTGTAGTATTTTTGCTTACCACTTGAAGGGGTAAGTGGTCCTCTTCCATGGGTTGTAGTATTTTTGGGGGTAAGTGAAATGCCATCATGCTTGAATGCAAAACCTCCTTTTATAAGAATTGAAATCTCCTCTGCAAAAGCATTGGTGCCCTTGTCAATAGACCAAATCCTTGGTCGCAAGGGTGCATGGTTAACTTGTTTATCGACATCCCATGTATGGTCCATGTCATGACTGCAAAACCAAAACTATTATGCAATAGGCTTACCTTGAAATTCCCTCTCTAACCAAAATGAAGGTCATAGTAACCCAGGTGATCTACTTTCTAATACATTGCAGTACTTCTTTCTATTTACAATACCAAAATTTTTTCATTTGCAATGAACGGGCATTCTTCGGATGGCCCACAAACTTTTATGCATTTCCTCCTTTGAGACAATATTAGTTGGGAGATCCATTTCAATTGGCAATGCATGCATCTCATGGTCCAAGCCTACTTCTATAGCTTGGTCATTTCTATTTTGAAAACTTATCTTGCGTGGTCGTCCTTTTTGTTTTCTATCCCTTGACACCATTGCATAGCCAGGTTTGTGAGAGCTACAACCATCTAGAGCTCTTCTTTTCCTTTGAACTATTTCTTTGTTCCCAGAAATGAAAGGCTCTCCGTACATGGGGGTGCCAAGAACTGCTCCTTGAACAGTTCGAGCTATGAACACAGGTGAAGGAGTGTTTCTTGCAACCACCCTATTAATGAGAGAATCCATGTCGAGACCACTTCTAGAGTATCTTCTAGTTTTGTGAAGGCTAGTTACCTTGAACATTGAATATATGAGTTGATCAAGTCAGTGATGCATGCATCATACAAACTAATTTTCTTCTTTCCATCCTCCCCTGCCAACCAACTTGCATGCATGCTCTCAGTAAGATTTGTGTTGGGAATACAAGACCTCTCCCAAGGACCCAAGGAAGCCTACAACCCAATAAAAAGTTAGCAATTCCTCTTACATGTCTATTTTGTTCTCGTACTTGGGTATTCCCACCCTAATGAAATTAGTACATGTGCATGTAACAAATAGAAACAAATAAAAGCATTTACATGTGTAGTACTACCCCAATGGTCTATCCTATTCTCCCACCATTTGATCTATCTCTTCAATGCTATGGCACTATCTCGAGGTAGTCCTACTTTCTGCCACCAATTTTGTATAGTTGTGGCATTCCTCTTGCCCTCTTCAATGGATTTTGAAAGGCGCCACCTCTCACATAAATTCAAGTGATGCTTCCAAAGGTTTGAAGGTACATATTTTGTTGTGTGCTTTTGTAAGCTTTGTTCCTAGTGAAACAAACACGATCACTCTCTTCCTTCCAACACATTCTTAGGTCCCCAATTGAAAATAGTGCGGATAGCCATCCAATTTGCACTTGCTTCATCCGCCATCAAACCTGCAAAGTGTGCATGAGGGTGTCCACACTTGAGCATCACATTATTGAGTCATCTCCAAAAGAGAATTTGTGTTTATGTATCCTCTTCCTTTGTATCACAAATAGCAATCACCATGATCCCCTTCAAGCTTCAATAAAAAATACAATGATTAGTAACTAAAATATGTCAACGAAAATTGATGACAAGTAAGGTTCTTGAACGAACCATGGATTGTACACAGAACAAGATATTGTTGTCCGGTCATCTATTCTGTGTATAAAGTCAAAGTGAACCCAAGACTTGCAAAGGTCTCCATTTCCTGAGCATCCCATTTGATTTTCCAATTTCACTCCTCCAAAGCCAGATCCTTTAGTAAACATATTGAAAATGTAACTTTTTTCACCCACCCCTCCTTGCTGTGGAAATCTACTACCATGGAAAAAAGGAAACATGCATCTTTTTTTAAACTCCAAAATGTTATCAAAGCCATCTCCAACAACACATGTTTCTTTTGTTTTTTAGCATGTCACGATTCTATTCAACTTGGAACCTCAACAAAAGGAAGTTTTTAAAACCAATAACAATGCTACAAACCATAGTTTGCAGACTTGAATAATTGAAACTAACCTCTAATTTTGAACCAATGGCATCAACTCCTCCAAAAATTTTGTAAGCTCTTGTTCTCCCTCCACCTTTGAACTATTAGTTGTCAAAGATTCAATGATAATTTGTTTTGCTATAATCATTTGAATCTTCCTAGCACCACAATGTCGATTCACTTGCAAAACCGAACTAGAGATCTATTTTTTTAAATTGTAACCATTGAAATCCTTGGTTGCACATTATGTGTGTGAGTGCGTATAGGAAGTATCAATCTCTCCATGCTTGTGTCCTTTCAAATTGGAAAAATGTAATAAACTTTGCAATTACGAGTTGTATAAAAAGTGACAACTTTACTACAACAGTGACAAGTGATTGAATGTTTTTCTTCACTTGCAAGTAGCCCCTTGCTCATTGTGCTATTGAGGTAAACATGAAAATATATTTTATTATGTTGATTGTTGCTCTCATAGACAATTGACTTGATGACATTGCAAATCTCCAAGGCAAAAGCTAATTATTGAAGTAGTATCAGGGAATATATTAGTTGGATGGGGTCTTGTCCAAACATGACCATCATATTGTTGTTGCATCCCACCCATGCTTAAAGATGTGCCATATGTAGGCAGAAGAATGAAAGTAATAAAACCATTGTACTCTCTTGGAATCTCAGTAATGAAAAAAGGGCATTCACTCATCTACAAATAAATCCTTCAACTTCTTTCCTTTGGGACTGTTAGCAATCCAAGGTAAAATCTATTTCTTTATTGGTGGAAATGAATGAGAACTATCAAGTCCATAATCCAACTCTAAGTCAATAGAGATGGAGTTGATAAGGGTGCACAAAAAGCATTTGTTATAAGTGGTGAAGAAGTTTGATATGGCATCTCTGCAAAGAAATCAGATGAAATGTCTACCGCAGGTCGTGAAAGTAAATGAGCTTGTTTGCTATTTTCTATAGTGTATAGTCCTTCACCTTGTTCCATTGTGAAAGTGGTATCACAACATACTATTTTATACTGATATGAAAGAGAATAATCGAGCAAAAATTACTCCGTACCATTGATATCCGATCGGCCATGAACTGTGATCTCTTCACTGTAAGCGTCAAGTTGGAAAATAACATGCAAACCTACTAGCTTCCGGTCAGGGGGTAGAAGTGATTGAAGAAAATAAGGGCTCACAAGAATCTTTCCATTCCTCAAGGGGGGCACACTACATTCCAGTGATTGGGAGCCGATTGACCATTGAAGAGTAACTTTTGTCGTCGTCTGTCACAAAAGCCGGTTTGAAACTTGACAAACAATGGAGCTACAAAGGAGAAATATTATATCTAATAGCATACCTATTGTTTATCAATTTCTTTGAACGTAGAAATAATAGTTTGTTATCCCCACCAAATATGGATTAAATGAGCTCTTACTCCATGGGTGTAACGTGCGCGCCTATTGACTGTCCAAGCACATTTTTAGCGGTCCATCGAGAGATGAGTCTAAGCAACGCCGCCCGGCACTCCCATGAAATGTCACGGGGTTTGTTGCCTAGGGTTTTTCGAGTCCTCCTCGCAATGAGATATTTGCGGTCGAACCCACTAGGATCAACCTGAAACTTTGAGTCCCTAGAGGTCGAGGTATTCTGACAGCATTCTAGCTTTGGGTTTGGACATTCTACTTTACATAGAAATAACCAAGTCAAAGCAGACCCTTGCCGCACTTGGTTCAAAGAGAATGGGAAATGAGAGGGATGCGGCACTCCACCTCTCTGCCCATAGGGCATAGTCCCCATCTGGTCCCCTAAAAAGACATGAATTGGGGTTCTAACCTAACAATTTCTAAGCATTGGTCGTCAGTAAAACCTTGTGAGAAGCCTCCAAGTTCTCTCGGACCACCCTGTCGTCATGGGGGATTCATTAGTAGTAATAAGGGGACGTCATCTACGTGCAAGAAATATATGAAAATACCCCTTATCTACCCCCTATTTATGGGACCTTACCTTATAAAATGTACCTTCCTTCCCTTAAATAACCTCCCTCCCTTATACTAATGTGGTACCATACGGTAAACCCTAGTGGACCCCTCCGGGCCTACCGTAGGATAGAATCGTCGGGGGCTTCGTCCTCTCGACAGGGTGGTCCTAGAGAACTGAGAGGCTTCTCACAAGGTTTTCTAGACGACCGATGCTTAGAAATTGTTAGGTTAGAACCCCGATTCATGTCGTTTTAGGGGACAAGAATGGGACTATGCCCTAGGGGCAGAGAGGTAGATTGCCGCATCCCTCTCTTTCCCATTCTCTTTGAACCAAGTGTGGCATGGGTCTGCTTCGGCTTGGTTATCTCTACGTAAAGTAGGATGTCCAAACCTGATGCTAGAATGCTATTAGAAGAACCTCGACCTCTAGGGAGTCAAAGTTTCAGGTCGATCCTAGTGGGTTCGGCCGCAAACATCCCCTTGTGAGGCGGAATCGAAAAACCCTAGGCGACAAACCTTGTAACATTCCATGGGAGTGCTGGGCGGCATCACTTAGACTCGTCTCTCCATGGACCGCTAAAAACGTGCTTGGACAGCTGATTAGGCGAGCACGTTACAGTTGGTATCAGAGCCGGACCAATGATTAAAATAGTTAGGAAAAAGATCAGGAAGAGGGAGGCGATGTTTTTACTTGGAAATGTTTTTCTTTCGTTTTACTTGTGGATTGCTGTCGCTTCCAGACTTATGAGGCATGGAACAGGTTCCTCGTATTTCATAGCATGTTCATGATAGCTATGAACTCTTCAAGTTATTGCAGATGGTCCGATATGATGGGGATCCTGGATCAGCTCTACAACCCCTCACTGCTATATGTGAAAAGGCGTTGGACTTGGAGCATGGGATATTGCTACATAGACACCACCCGACTCACCTATCTTCAAAACAATATGAAGAGGTTAAAGTGGTTGGAAGACTTGATGATGACCGACAAATCAGTGCAAATAAAGGCATCAAAATGTGCTAAACATGGAAACATCCTTTGCAAATTGACACTTTGCTTTTGTACTCTCTTGGAAAAAAATCAAATATGAAGTAATGTAAAATGTGTAGTCCAAAAGGCTCACATTAAAAAATGTTGAAAATAAAGGGAAGGTCAAACACCTTTTGTCTCATTCCAAAAATTGAAGGGTCTTTAGACCTTAGCCAAGATGTATGCAATTTAATTTTATATATCAAGAAAAGAAAAGGAGGAGGCTTGTCGGGTGATTTGAGGAAGTGGGAGGTTGAGGTGGTTACACTCTCTCTCTTCCTTTATCTTCTTCTCTCACGGTTCATTTCTCCCTCTCTCATTTTGGCACAACTCTCATCTTTCTTGTTCTTGCTTTCCTCTCTTGTGCTTCATGCTCATTTCTAATGGAGAGTGAGGAAGAGGAAGAGGGTGAGGATGGAAGAATTGTCCAATTTCTTGTGTGCCTATCTCTTGTGTGTTTGGAGAGCATGGTTCTTGGTGAGAAGAAGGAGAGTTTTCTTGCAGGTTTTGTGGCCAGCAATGTATTTGCAGCCTCTACCTAGCCATGGAGCCCCGAGAGGAACACCAAGGAAAAGGGAATTCTCTTGCAAGAAAATCTATCTTGTAACATCAACAAGCTTGTTTATCATGTTTTATATGATCACAATGAAGAAAAGAACACCAGGCACAACAAATCTTCATGCAGCATCATGTAAATCTCCCACGGTTTTAATAGAATCAACCATATTCTTCAACATCTTCATAAAATCCATCAATAGAACAAAGAAAGCAAAGAAATACACCATCTTTGAATGGAAATACATCACATAGTATTCATCTTCAATATCTTCATAGTCTTCTCTCTCAATCTCTCATATACAATCACTCTGTTTCAATAGAATTGGCTATCTCTGACTCTCTCTCTCTCACTCTATCAATAATACATCATATCCTCACTACAATCTCTCAAAATCACTCTCAATAATCACTCTTAGGTCGTGGATACCCCTCCCAAGAAGTATGTCTGATATGAAGAGTCACCAGAGCCACTACAGTGTCTCTTCACAGCTCACTACTGTCACTTCACTCTAGTCTTCTCTTGAGTCTTCAGCAGCTACTTCTTCCACTTCCTTCAGCTCTTTTGCACTTGTATTCACCTCTTTCCAAGGCTAGAAAACTTTCCCAAAATCACACATACATTCCACAGAACACTTATAGAACAGTCTACAGAACAGAACCAGAACAGTTACAGTACAGAACAGAACAGAAACAGAACAGAACCAGAAGCTCTACAGAAGACCTACAGAAGGTTACAGAAGGTCATTCAAACCACATAACTCACTCTCAAACCATTTCAAACTCTCACAAAACATTCACTAAGCTTTCACAATATCTCATTCTTCATCAATCAATACTCCTTCCCTCCTTACAGAAGACAATCAGAACAAAACAGACCAAAACAGAACAAAACAGAAGGTATACAGAACCATTCAGAACCTATCAGAACATCATAGAACCATCAACAAACATCATGAACTTCCAAAACACAATCAATATAATCCAAAACACTCTCAATCCAATTCCAAATCAATCAATCATCCCATAAAATCAACCATTCAGCTCTCCAAAAACAACAAAAATCAGCCAAAAAACAAGTCATTTCAACACTCAACATATCCCCACACTTAATAAGGAAGCGTCCTCGCGACCCAGGAAAAAGGTAATACAAGTTCATTGAAAAGCTTCACTTTGATCTTCAATATCTTTTCACAAAGAATCCATCCAACACGACCCCAACTTATAACCTGTTTCTGATATAAAAATACAAAGAAAGGAAAACTCTTTATACATTAACACCTCTTATCAAACTAAAAATCACCACAAATTTGTAAAGGATATAAGAGTTTGCTTCTTCTTCTTCAGCATCAGCTTCAACTCTCCAACCACGACCCCATCACCACAAATCTCCAAAACATAGCTCGTACACAAGATCCAATAGGAAACCACCACGTTCGTTTGACATAAATGAACTCACAACACAAACACTAATACACAACACAACCATCTGAATGACTTCTTCAAAAAGAAGAGTTTGGTATTAAAAAGCTTGCACCATACATTGGAAAGGTATCAATGAAGATGATCCCTCTTAAAAGATTGATGTTGTCGGAATCGATCCATAGATAAGGATTCATCTACAAAGTTTTTAGGAGGATTTTGGAAAAATTGGAGACAGCACATCCTTTCCAACAGGACCAAGTATCTGCTAGGCAAACAGAGGGCATGAAAATACAGTATCTCCAACTGCTGGGAATCAATGCTAACATTGACATTCATGCACAACTTTGGAATAGGCTTTGAATCAGTATGAGAGTGCCTATGCATATACGCCAGGTACCAAGCAAAGTGAGCAGTTAATCTCACTGAGGGATCTGCAGACTGTGAATATTGTTGGGCAAAATGAACATAGTTTTGATAAGCTTGACTGGAAGCTGTCCATTCCCCTGGAATTACTGGCCAATTAATCTGCGGTCCTGTAAGGCAATCATCCGAACTCCATCCCCTTCTTCTGGAAATCTGAGTATCAAAACCGTCACAGTCACTAACCAACTGAGGTGGTTGAGATATGGAAGTGTTAGGAGAGGGTAATGGAATAAGGGAAAGTGGATGTAGGGAAGGATAGGAAAAATCATAAAAGGAAGAAAAGGTTAAAGAAGGAGTGGCAGAAATTTGTAAGGAATCACTAAGGAATGGTGTTAACTGATAAATAGGAAATGTGAAGGGTACATTTATGAGGGGTGAAGGACAGGGTGGAGAAGGGGAAAATACCCTATCCTCAATAAAGGAACAGTAAGTGAAAATAGGTATTTGAGGGAAATTGGAAGGTTGGAAAAGAAGTGGTAAAATTACTGTGGAATTAGTTTGACAAAGGGAAAAATATATAGCATAGCGGTGAGCCAATTGTTGGTAATAAAGGAGGGTAGGAACAGAAGGTCCTAAGAGAGATCGTCGATGATAGGTATCAAAGAAAGTAGCATCAAATGGAGTATGTTTGGAAAGATAGGTTAAGAGATCCATCCTCAGTTGGTTAGTACTCTGTACAAAGGTAGGAGCTGTGTTTTGTCTTTGATTGAGGACCACTGAATCAATCATGGGATGCCACGAATTATCCTGACAATCAGCCACTTTGGAGGAATAATTCTGAAACATATCAGCTATGCGCAACTCCAAATGATTGACATATAGAACAGCCTGTAAGACCACATCCCCCACATACCATGCCATATCTACCTCATCTGGAATTAACAAATCTCCTCGGAGATACATGTATGACATCAGCATGGTGTCGGGCGTGACAGAATCTTCAAAGACCATTCTGACTACCTCTGTCAACAACTCAGCAGACCAAGCCCCACTCCAGCCATCCTCTGGAAAAGGTAAATCCATCGTGGAAAGCTTCATATAGAAGACCAACTTCTGCAAGTGGTAGTGGACAAAGAAAGAATGGTCTGGTAGAACAAAGTCCTGAAATTGCTCAAAGGTAGACCATAACAAGTCCATTCTGGACTGTAATCTTTCCACTTTGTCTTGGAATAGAGGGCACAAAGTAGCCTGTCTCTGTAGGGCAGCCAAATCCTGCTGTGAAAGAGAAGGAATTAATGGAACAGGAGGGCTTGGAGGAACAGAGCGGGACTTTGCAAGCTGATCTTGCAACTGCTGGAGGTGGGAGGCTTGGTTGGCCACTGTGTCATTAGCCATCTGTAAAGCTGAAAGCTTGTCATCTAAAAGAACTTGGAATTCTTTCGCTTCGTTGGACATCCTCTCCTTCTCTGCTGAAAGGCTAGTAACCTGTGACTGAGCCTCGAATAACTGGGTCTTCAATGAAGAAATCTCATCACTTTGAGTGGCAAGCAGTTGGGTTTGCTGTTCCATTTGCTTAAATAGATCTGCTAGGGTATCCTTAGCAGAAGCTAACTCAGATGTTGCCTTATGCAACTGGTCTTTGGACTGCATGAGCTCCTCATAGAAAGATGCGTACAGCTGTTGAACACAGGCTGTCACTGACAACACCTCAATGGAACTTTGAATATCCTTGCAGAGGAAAGGAATGGCATCTCCTGAGACGAGACTGTTTAGGGAAGGAACTGAGATCTCCAAGGATCCTTCTCTATGTGCTCGGAACAGATTATTGCAAGTGAGATACCCAGGGAGTTCACTGCCAGAAGTAGCAGGGATAGGCACTGAGGGAAGTACAGCAGGGGCTTTGTCCGCTACCCTCTTCAAGCGTTTACGCTGTATGACCAGGGGAGGCGGAGAATCATCATCCTCAATGTCAATAGGTGCTGACTCTTCTGAAGGTGGAGGAGGAGGTACTGGATCTGATGGAGGAGGTGGAGGCACAGTCTTCTGTAAACCTGAATAGGTCAAGAAGGCAGACAAATATGATCCATAGGTAACATTGGTAACATTACCCCTCGTGACTTTAACGAAATGCTGATCCATCTTAGTAAGGAGGTATGTGCTCCAATCAATGGCAACTCCTTTTAGCACCATCCTGGAAGCTGTGAAAAGCTCTTTGGACAAATAGTGGGATGGCGTTTTGGCAGGCATGAACCTGTCCTGAAGGAACTGGCACATTGTCTTCCATACGGGATCAGTAATCATAGAAAACGAAACTCCTGAAGAGTTTATCACTTTTTTAACATCAAGGACTTCCCTTGTCTGCTTCTGCAACAGTTTGAGAATCTCTTGATTAGAGAAGAGCTGACGAGTGGTCACAAAAGGTTCTCCTTTGAAGGGTAAAGACAGAGCCTTCCCTAAGCCTCGAGACGTCAATGTCATAGACATTCCTTGGACTACTCCTATCTTCTTGCTGTAAGAGGCCAGGAACTCATCACATACGGACGGATCCTCTGGAAGTAATGGAAAAGGAGTGGCCACAAAAGTAGCAAGTCCTGCCTTCGTGAGGGGCTCAAAAGTAAGTAGGGACGAGTAATCCCTACTAACTAATGGGACGTACTGGATAGGGGGAGGAGCATGAGAAGGCGCCATTCAGATGGTTACACACACACCACAAACACAGACAATCAAGGAGAATGCCTGCAAACCAACAGACAAAAACCAAGGATAAGAGAATTACCAAATAAGACATGACCCGACCTACTAACCCCAGGCAAACCACATCCTAGAAAAAATTTGACATGACCTCGAGACAAATGTGACCGAAAGCTTCATGCGATGCATCAGACAAACACCCTGAACCCCGTATCAGGCAATAAAAGAAAAAAACTACATACCGTACCCGTAACCGTAACTAAGACATGAAACCAAAACCATACCATATCCGACACATATCAATACGACATCTGTGATAGACCAAGACTTGGACCATGGAAAATAACACTAATGACTGCGTATACCCATCCCACGAAACGGTTCATTAAAAAGGGGATTAAGTGCAGTGAGGGGGGATTTAATTTAATGAAGGGTTGATTTTAATCAATTATTAAAAATGGGTGAATTTTTATTAGGTGATAAACCTTAATAAGAAAACGGCGGTTCCTTATTATAAATTTAATTACCAATTTTTAGGTTAAACGGTGCAGTTATACGAGTCCCGGACTTCGATTTCCGACTGGGTCTCTAAATGCAATTCATTGATTATAATTTAAGGTGATGTGGAGCGCTTTTTGGCCAGCGCATGCTCATGTGACGGCTGGTTGATTTTAATTAAAATTTTAGAGTGCCTCTTTAGCGCACGTAGCACGTGCTAAGTGAACGGCTGGTTCATTTTAATTTAAAAAAATGTGTGTTTAGCGCGAATGCGCGTGGAAACGGTGGGTGAATGAAAGGGTTTATTTTAACAATTAATTGTGATTAAGGGGGAAAATAAATAAATAAATCACATAAAATAAATACCTGGAAGGGCGTGTATGTAATGCAGGAATGCGCACGGAAGAGTCCCAGTAAAGGAAAAGCAAAAAGCACTGATGAAACAACAATGAGAACACCTTAGCAAATGTGTTAAGTTGGTTTATGTTGGTTTGTTATTTTTATTTATTTTATTTTATTTTTAGTTGTGATTTTTTATGTTTGAATAAATGGAAAATGAGCAAGGGAGGTGAGGGAAATTTTTTAGAATGTTTTTAGAAATTTTTATAATTTTTTACAATTTGTTAAATGATTTTTCCATATTTTTTGGCAATTTAGGGGTAATTTTAGGAAATATGGAATTTTCTGAAATTATAGGGAAGGCAATTCCTAGCAGAAAAATTTCCAAAAATTGGCAACTGGCAGAAGGAATTTTTAGAAATTTTTCTGAAAATTTTTTAATGGAAAAATTAATGTAGTGATTAATTAAGTCACATTAATCACATTAGTCACATTAGACAGAAGTCAATTAAGTCAGGTTAGTAGGATAAGTCAGGTTAGTCTACCTAAGTCTAGTCAGGTAAGTCTACCTAAGTCTAGTCTGGTTAGTTAAGGTTAAGTAGGTTAGGTCAGTCTGGGAAGTCTACCTAGGTTAGTTAAGTTAGGTCTACCTAGGTTAGTTAAGTAAGTCTAACTAAGGTCTAACTAGCTCGAGTTAGTTAGGGTAAGTTAGGTCTGTTAAGTTAAGTGGGATTAGGTTAGTGTTAATGAGTTAACAAAGGTTAGTAGCTAACCTTAGGAGGTGGGGGTGGTGGAGGAAAAGGGAGGTGGAGAAGGAGAGGAGGAGGAAGCGTGTTGGCGGCGGCGGCGAACGCGGTGGTCACGCGGCGGTCTGGAGGCGGCGGGGCGGCGTGCGCTGTCGACGGCAGTGGCGATCCTGCCAGGGGCGCGGGCGACCAGGCGGGGCGGCGGCTCACGTCGACGGCGGTTCCACAAGTGGGCGGCACAGGGAGGCAGGGCAGCGGCGGCCGCTTGTGAAGGCGACGGGCGAGGGAGCTGGGGGCGACGTGGGGCGACGGGGGTACGGGCAATCCGACGGCGACGGCGGCGCGGCGGCCAACGGCGGAGGCGAGGGTGACGAGCAGCGAGGCGGGCGCTGTCAGCGGCGTGGGAGGAGGGTGAAGATGGCGGACTGGGAGGAGGAGGAAGAGTGAGGGGAGGAGAAGGAGTAGGCGGCGGGAGAAGGAGTGGGTGGAGAGGGAGAAGGAATGGAGGAGGAGGTCGTGGAGGGGGGAGAAGGAGGAGGAGAGGGAAAGGAGGTGGAGGGGAGGTGGAGATGGAGGGAGAAGATGAAAGAAGAGGGAGGTGGTCGCAGAGGGGAGGGAGAAGTGGAGGGAGGAGATGGAGTGGGGGGAGGAAGGAAAGAGAAGGAGAGGGAGGAGGGAGAGGAAGGAGATGAGAGAAGAAGGGAAGCATGAGAGGAGGAGACGACGGGGAGAGGAGCACGCACAGAGAGAGAGAGAGAGAAGGGACGGTTGGCGGGAGGGGGTAGGCAGTTGGGGGGAAAGGGTGGGGGGGGGGGTGGAAAATGGGGGAAAGGGGATGGGCAGGGGCAATGGGTGGGTGGTTGCCCATGGGGGGTGGGTAGTGGAAATAGGGGTGGGCAAGGGCAATGGGCGGGGTCTAACAGGGGCGTATCCCCGTCCCGCGCACGTGCGCGGGGCGGGGTAAAAAAATTTGCCGTGACGGGTTGGAATGGCGCGAGGAAGACGGTACGGGTTACGCGGACACGACCGGGGCGCGTGGAGATTCGTAAAATCGAAAAAAGGCGCGTTAGCGCGCAAAACGGGAGCGAGAAAAACGAAAAAATAAAGAAAAATTAATAACTCCCAAGCCGGATGTCAAAACGAAATAGCGTAAAAATGAAAAGTGGGCAGGACGACAGGGGGGAAACAAGGAAAATATGGGACGGGGGTTCTGGGAGGGATAAAGGGCGGTCACGTGCAAAAACACAAAAAACGAACCAAAAACGCAATTTAAAAATTAATATCGAAAGATCCGTGCATCGGAATGAGGTGTGGAAAAAAGGAAAACTGTGCAGAAAGATGTGCCCGACAATCCTATCATGTCAAAACATAAGTCCGACTGAGATAAGACGCATTCACATGGGAAAAACCCAAAAAACAAATCCGAAAATGGGATCGAAAATTAATATTTGACAAACCGTTCACCGGAATGACATGCAGTAAGAAGGAAAAATGTCCGCAGGAAGGGGTGGCACAGGGGTATCATGTTAAAATGCAGTTCCGGCGGAAATAGGAGGGGTTCATATGCAAAAAACTCCAAAAATACTCCCGAAAAGTCATTTAAAAATTAATAAGTAAAAATCCGGAAGTCGAAAAAGGGTGGAGGAAAAAGGAAAAAGGTAGGGGAAGGCACAGGGGACACGGTTGTCAAATCAAATTGGAATACCGATGCAAATAGGGCAGGTTCACATGGAAAAATGTCAAAAATACGCATGAAAAAGTCGTGAAAACCCAGAAAATTAATAACGGACAAACCATGTATCGAAATGATGTGGAATAAAAAGGAAAAATGTTAGGGGAAAAGCGTTGGTCAAGGCTATGACGTCAGATCACGGTTTCTAAGCAAGAAAAGTGCATTCACATGGAAAACCGTCTAAATTGCGTAAAATGCTTCAAAAATTAATAACTCAAAAACCGTGCACCGGAACAGGGGTAGGTAAAAAGGAAAAATGATCAATTCAAAGGGAGAAACAGGGCTATAAGGTTGGATTTGGACCTTGGTGAACATAGGGTGCATTTACATAGTAGGACCTCAAAATCAGGGAATGAAGGAAAACTGCAAGGGAACTGCCCCAAGGGTGGGTGGAACATAACCGGGCGGGTGGGAAGGGACCCCAGGAGGGTAAAAGCAAGTCATGGCATACATGCATGAGCAAGATAAGGCATAGGCAAAGGATATGCACGGTAGACGCGCAGGGACGCGTCCCCACACTTAAGACCTTAACGGATAGGGTTAACCGAACAACAGGGACCTAGGACCACGCCACAGACCATCCACTAACGTCCCCACACTTAAAACATGACCAGCACGAAGAAACCAAAGTTGTAGGGCTAGAAAAACTTGGCCCGTTTCGTCAAGAATCAAGGTTGAGTATCGATGGCACGTCCAGTGTGGTTGTCGACACTGGAGGGACCAAGGCATCTTCTCGGCACACGTTCGTCATGGCAGGGACCATGCCGCAGCACCCAGGGAGGTAGTTGATGGAAGGAATCGCAGGAAATGCATTGTCGATGATAAGGGATATTGCACTCAACTCACAGTCACTCAATTGGAATGAAAGATCAGTCACTTGCCCCATGACTGATATCACTCGAAGAAGAATGATTGAAACCCATATCTCATACCCGGTTGAGGAATCATCAAAGGGGAATTGATGCAGAAGGAGTATGCCAGGGTGCACAGTTGATGGTGCATTAGTGCGTCCAACCCGTCTGGCATAAGTGCAAGGAGGAAGGCAAGGGAGCCTTACAGTGCAGTGTACAGAACAGGGTGATGTGTCTTGTGATGATGGCAAAAACCCATCCCGTGGGTGCATAGGGAAACAGGAACATACCTGACTCCAAATGTCGTAACGTCCCTCAATCTCACCTCTCGGTAATTGATTGAAGAAACTCCAGTCACACTCAACCCACCCTCTGTCTCACGCTCTGTTGATAAATACAGAAGGGCAGCCTTTTCCTGAAACCCATTGATGTAATCCTCACAGTCACTTGTGCAAAGGGTGTATGCCTTGTGCGCATTTGATGGTGCAACTGTGCATCCCGCCCTGTGCCGGCATACGGTGCGAGAAGGAAGGCCAGGGAGCCTTATGGTGCAGTGCATAGGGACAAATTGTGCTTTGTGCATTGAGAGGCCCATCCCGTGCGTGCAACACTTCATTCACACTTCTCACCTCTCATTCGATTTGAAGAGAAAAGACTGGTCTCTCGCCCCACCCTCTGTCTCACTCGTTGTTGATAGTTACAGAGGGCAACCCATACTCACTTCCCCATCCGGTCAGGATGAAAGCTCACATCACTCAAGGGGTTGTCGATGAAGATCGCGTCATCAGTTGTTGAAGAGGCGTACCCAGGGAGGTAGCCATCAAATCGAACATTGTGTTGGATAGGAACATGTCGTCTGCTAGAGGACAGTTAGTCACTTTGCAAAGAGACCCAGGACACAGCGTACCAAGGGAGGCAGCGTCGGAATTGGATCCTAGGGATATCAATCAATGAATCCACTTTCTGGACTGCTGGGTGTTACCACCTTTTCCACAGCCAGCTTCTCGCCCAAGGGTGTTTACCACCTTTTCTTGGAACAAGGCCTGCTATGACAGGGAATTGCTTCCTTTTCTCTCATAACAGATTTGTTTTGTTTTTTTTTTTCTTTCTTCTGTTTTTTTTTTCTTTTTCTGATTTTTCCCTATTCCCGAGGGTGTTTCCACCTTTTCTCGAAGAAGAGGTCGGCATGACAGGGACCTAAGTCCTTTTCTCCCATAACCGATATATTTTGTTTTTTTTTTCTCTCTTGTCTTTCTTTTTTTTTT
The DNA here is from genome assembly GCF_053477565.2 of Lygodium microphyllum. NCBI lineage: Eukaryota > Viridiplantae > Streptophyta > Polypodiopsida > Schizaeales > Lygodiaceae > Lygodium > Lygodium microphyllum. The sequence goes on from NC_141145.1 coordinate 148,328,834, forward strand.
TCAATATTGAGCAAGGGAATGGCAGAACTACCATTTGTCAGAACCCACCTCGCCACTGTCGCTGGTGGAAAATAGAGGATAAGAGATCAAGGCTGAAAGGGGGTTTGGAGGGGACAGAGGGTTGCGTCCACCTCATCAGAAGTGATTGAAGAACGGCTATCAGAAGTAGCATCATAAGAAGTACAGTGCCGCGCCAACGAGGGAAAGGATCAAGTGTCCGTAATTGTCAAGATCCCCAAGGAGGGAAGTACTTCTTCAGGCGATATCCATTTATCAGAAAGGGATCATCAGAGGCATCAACGGTCTGTACTTGAACAGAACCATTAGGGTTGACTCCAAGTACCTTATAGGGGCCCATCCACCGCTGTTGGAGCTTGCCAGGAAACTTGCCAAAGCGTGAATCATAGGCTAGGACCAAATCACCTTCTTTGAACTCCTTGCGCTTGATGAAGCTGTCATGGTAAGCCTGACGTCGAGCTTGCGTGGCTTCCATGCACTGTAGAGCCATCCGACGAATTTCGTCCAAACATTCCAGGTGCAGGAGACGGTGTTGCAGTGAATCATCATCCCCCAAACGCTCTTTGATCGCCACTCTCAAAGAGGGTAGTTCCAGTTCAACAGGAAAAACAGCTTCTGTACCATACACCAATTGGAAAGGTGTCTGTCCCGTTGCTGCTTTATGGGAGGTTCTGTACGCCCAGAGGGCCTCTGTAAGTCGATCGTCCCAATCACGACGATGTGCAGCAATTGTTCTTGTCAGAATCGAGCAGATGATGCGATTGGTAACTTCGACTTGGCCGTTGGCTCTGGGGTAATAAGGAGTGGACTTGCGATGGCGGATCTTATACAACTCTGTCAACTCTTCCATGACTTTGTTAAGGAAATGAGTGCCTCTGTCACTTACCAGCTCTAAGGGACTGCCAAAACGGGTGATGATATTCTCGTACATGAACAGGGCCACGCTGTTACCATCGTCCCGCTTAAGGGCTTTAGCTTCACACCACTTTGTGACATAATCCGTACATACGAGGATGTATCTGTTCTGTTTCCTTCTGGTGGGAGGATCGATTGGACCTACGAAGTCAATGCCCCACTTCTCAAACGGCTTCAAAGGAAGGATAGGTTGCAACGGCATGGCACTTGTCTTCGTGGGTTTCCCCATTCTTTGACAAGCATCACATCTTTTACAGTAATCATAGGAATCCTTGTGGATGGTAGGCCACCAATATCCTGCTAGCAGAGCCTTCCTGGCTGTAGCTTCTCCTGCAAAGTGACCTCCACATGGCTCGTCGTGGCAAGCCTTCAAAACAATCCCAATCTCATCTCCTGCAACACATCTTCGGAGCACTTCATCTTTGCCTTTCTTGTACAGTGCACCACCTAGCAGGGTGTATGGGGCTGATTCTAGCATGAGCTTCTTCCTTTCCCGACTAGAAATACCCGGAGGGTACTGTTGGGTTGCCAGCAGATTGGCAATGTCTGCATACCAGGGAGTTACAGTTTCCACCAAGAATAGGGAAGCATCAGGGAGGTCTGGATCATCCTGCTCCTCGTCTGCAGTTTGTGGGATACGCGACAGATGATCAGCCAGAACATGGGAACGACCGGGCTTAGTAATCACCTCAAAGTCGAACTCCTGGAATAAAAGGAGCCATCTCATCATTCGTCCTTTCACATCTGCTTTGTTCATCAAGAAGGACAGGGCCTCATGATCCACATAAAATTTAAAGCGGGTAGATAGGAGGTAATGGCGAAACTTCTCCAGGGCAAACACCATTGCCAAGCACTCCAGCTCTGTCACTGTATAGTTCCGTTCCCTATCAGTGACTTTTCGGCTTGCGTAATAGATCGGTTGATCCAACTTCGAGGAGCCCTTTTGGCAGAGGACAGTACCTAAGCCTTCAATTGACGCATCAGTGTGTACGTGGAACTCTTTCGTCCAATCAGGAGGTTGCAGGATGGGTGCCTCTATCAGACACTGCTTCAGAGTGTGGAAGGCTTTATCACATTCTTCCGTCCAAGTAAACTCTGCATCTTTCCTCAAAAGCTTGTGCAAGGAGGTTGCCTTTGTCGCAAAATGGGCTATGAACCTTCTGTAGTAACCCACATGACCTAAGAATCCCCTCAACTGTTTGAGGTTGGTGGGTGCTTGCAGAGCTGCGATCTTTTCGATCTTTGCAGGGTCTGTTGATATCCCTTGTGCTGAGACAATGTGGCCCAACAGAACTCCAGAAGAGACCCCAAAGATGCATTTGTCGGGGTTGAGGGAAATCCCATACTCCCGGCATCGGTCAAAGCATTGTTCCAAATGTCCCCAGTGTTCACTGATCAAACTATAGACACAGAAGTCATCCAAATATACCTCAATAAAGTCATGCAGATGATTTTGAAATGCGGCCATCATGACTCGTTGGAAAGTAGCAGGGGCATTGCAGAGCCCAAATGGCATCACTCGGTAAGCGTAAGTCCCCCATTCTGTGGTGAAGGTTGTTTTGGATTGGTCTTCTTCTGCGATTTGGACTTGGTTGTATCCACTGAATCCATCCAGAAGAGAATAAAGCTCATGTCCTGCCACTGTGTCCAACAGTTGGTCTGTGAAAGGGATTGGAAAGTGATCCTTCTTTGTCTTGGAATTAAGTTTTCGGAAATCCACACATATTCGCAATTTGCCATTCTTCTTGGGTACAACCACGATGGGTGAAACCCATTCACTGTTTGCCACTGGATAGATGAACTCGGCTTCTAGAAGCTTCAGCAGCTCCGCTTTCACCAATGTGGAATAATTCGGGTTCATTCGCCTCTGTCGTTGCCGTACTGGTTTGGCATCAGGCTCCAAGTCAATATGATGTTGACATATTGTGGGATCAATCCCCTTTAGGTCTTTGTAGGACCATGCAAACACGTCCAAATTTTCTTTCAACAAGTTGTACAAGGTTGACAACTCCTCTTCTGGGAGACTACTACCCACCTTCAAGTGGCGTTCAGTGCCTTCTGCATCCACAAAGGTTAACTGCCTTTCACCTTCTACTTCACGGATGAAGGTCCCGCGGACTGCTTCTGGGTAGAGATCTGACTCCTTCAAGGGAGTGATGTCCTCTTCTGATGTCCCACTAGAACCAACTTCTTCTTTTGGTGGAGACTTAGGTTTCTCCTTAAGACGTTGGAATGGGATAAGCGCCGTTTCGGATTTGGTTTCAAAATTAATTACCTCTTGGCTTGAAGACTCATCTTCTGAAGATGACACATCCAGAAACGTCACATAGCAGGGACCCTCTAATTTCTGTTGGGTTTGTGGGACTGGTGCTTGTTGGCACGGTGCATCATCATCATCTTTCTTTGGTAAGGATAGGTTAGGACGGCATGAGCCACTGCTAAAAGACGGCTTGCTCTTCTTAATCCATTTCTTATAAAAGTTTTGCGTATGAGAAGATCCATTTACCAGACCGAATGGTACCATCGCCATTCTGACCCATAGCATGAGCTCATCGGCTTCTGATACTTCTGGAACTTCGTCCCCAATTGTATCCTCTTTAGGTGGGATAGACCCCTCTGGCTCACTTTCATCACCTTCTTTGTCCATATCATATTCATCCTCTTCTGTCTCTGTCTCTGCCTCTGCGTCTGCTTCTGCTTCTGTCTCTGTTTCTGTTCCTGTTGCTGCTTCTACTTCTGCTTCTGTCTCTGTAGGAGCTCTGTAACAGAAGAACAGATTCTCTGGTTCCTCTCCTGCCTCTGTCTTTGCTTCTGCTTCTGCTTCTGCTGTGGCCATATAACAGGGAGAGCAGTACATCCATGCTTCTATCTCACTGTCAGAAGTGATTTCCGAAGTCATTTCTGGTTCAGGCAAGAAGTATTCACCCATTGATAATGGCTTTGCATCTTTTGGAAGTCGGCTTACAGTATCCACTGTTAAGGAATGTGCCACTGTTTTCTTGGGAAGGATCTGTTTGACAGCATCTTCATCTGCTGATGTTCCATCTGTAGCCTCATTAGGGGATTCAGAAGATAATTCCAAGGAGGTGGATCCATGTCCTTTTTGAGAACCATACAGTTTCAGCACCACTTTGTTGGGTCCTCGACCCAAGGTCAAGGTTCCTTTGAACCAATCCGTCCTTGCTCTGGCTTCAAAAAGCCATGGTCTACCCAGTAACAGAGGATAGGATGTACCATAAGAGTTTGGCTTCACCACTAAATAGGTCAGCCAATAATCTTTTCCAGCCACAGTAGTCTTCACATATGGGAGAATGCCCAAAGGCTTGATTCTGCTCTGATCCGCCAGTCTGATGAGCCATTGGGTTGGTTGCACACCTTGTAAGCCTAGATCCTTCATCGTCACATCCGTCATAATGTTTACTAATGAACCTCCATCAATCAGTGCATTTGCAATGAAGCAGCCTTCTATCCACACGCCAGTCTCTGGGGTACCCGGATCTAGGAAAGCATTAGCCACATCCACTTCTTTTACAGGTTCTGGAGCCTTGTTGGACTTTGTCACTGTTGAGGGAGCAATCCTTAAACCACGTCTTTTTTTCAGTATACTTTTGAACCTTTTCCGGCAACTGGGGGACAACATCAATAATTGTCGAAATGTGAGGTTTGGTTTAAAGGTATCTAGATCTCTAACTAGATCGTATTCCTTAATAGGATCCACTGGCTTTTCTAATCGATTAGGGAATGGGGCAACACCCATTTTCATTTTCCCTCTTTCTTCCAACAGAGGAATTACAGGAACTTCTTCTGCCACTTCTGGCACTTCCTCCTCTTCTGTATCTTGGACCTCTGGTCCTGTCTCTGTAACTGTCTCTGTAACTCTCTGTGGCACTGTAGTGCTCTATACGGCACTGTTAGGCTCTGTTCTGTTCTGTTCTTCTGGTGGAAGATTGAACTTCACTGTTCTGGCAGGGGGGTTATTCTCTTTCTGGATAGGTGGGTCCTTCTGCTTTGCACGCGTGATGGCAGCAACTTCCAATTCCACTAAATTGGAGGTAGGCTCTTGGGCCTTGGACGGACTATCAGTAGCACTGTTTTTCACTGGGGCTGGGCTTGGACAGTCTTTTGCAGTGTGGCCTTCTCCTTTGCATCGACTGCATAAGGGCTTGTAATCCACTGACCTTCGAGGATTTGGACAATTTGGTGAGATGTGTCCCTTTTCTCCGCATCTGTAACACTCCACTTCTGATCTCTGACCACCGCCAGACTGTCTTCCTCTGTAACTTTGAGAGGGAAATCTTCTGAGTCCGAAATTAGGACCAAACTCTCTAAGCTTAGGTCCAATATCTTGTGTTGTCATTTTGGATTCCAGCAAGTTAAATCTTGCGTCTTCTTCCTTTCTTCTCCTATCATGCATCTCCTTCAAAGAGCAAATATCCTCTGTATGATTCTTCCGCAAACAGTAGGAACAGAAGGCTCCAGGGATGGTTGGTTTCCGTGTACATTCAGTGGCTAAATGACCTGCTTGATGACACTTACCACACCAACTATTTGACCGCATCACATCTCTTCCTGCTCCTGCAACGTTGGATATGCTCGCTGTGTTTACTTTCAGCGTCTGTAGTTGCTCTGTAATCACATCCATCAACTCCTTTTTGATGTTTGCAACTGAGTTGGATGAGTAGTCCTTCAAGCTTTCTCCTCCTGACGTACTGGCATGAGGGTTTTGAGGAGTCTCTGCAATCACTGCATAAACGGGTTGAGCTGGTACAGAGGGGTCTCTGTTCTGGTTCTGATTCAGAGCTCCTGTTTGAACTGTTGGCTGTTGGCTCCAGTTGGTAGGGTTCCACTGTTGCTGCTGATTTGATAATGAAGAAATTGGTTGGGACCATTGTTTTTGTGGTTGAACCATCATTTGAGGCATGGATTGTGGCCACTGCGGATTTGGTGCACTGTACTGTGATACCGTGGGCATCTGTTGGTAGGGATAGGGAACAGTCCCTGGAACTGCATTTGGTGGGTACATCATTCCTGGCACCAGAGGAGGTAGGACTCCTCTTCCTGTATTCATTACTAATCTAGCTTCCACCTCATCGTACAGTCTGGCACCTTCTGTTGCAGCTTGCAGGGTGGCTGGTCTTTGCAGCTCCACAAACTTACGGACTTCTGGTTGTAATCCTCTGAGAAACACTCCCTTCTGAATGCCATCATCTAGATTATGGTTAGTCCATCTCTTCAGGATGGATTCCATTCGTGAGACATATGCTTCCACTCTTTCTCCAGAGGACTGACTTAGGTTCATAAATTCCTCTCTCATCCGCTCTTCAAAGCCTTCACGCCTGAATTTAGTGAGGAAGGCCAACTTCAGGTCGTCCCATGTGCCAAAAGTTCCTGCTGCTTGTCTCTCATACCACTGAAACGCCGCGCCCTTGAAAGTGGCGGGGAATATCGCTAACCAATGCTCAGGGGTTCTGGCATTGTTAGCCACACATGCTACCATAAACTCTGCTACATGAAGATCGGGGTCTTCATTGTATTCTCCCTTAAAAACTGGCAATGGGACTACGTTCGCTGGTCTGTCATCAATATTTCCAGGACGGATCTGGCTTGGAAGTGGACCTCTAGCAGGAGGAGGAAGGGCTTGATGTGCCATTGGGACTTCTGTAAAGAGTTCCGCAAGGGCGTCAAAGACGGCTTCTCCTGCGAGCTCGTTCTCAGCTCTGATTCTTGCTTTCTCTCTTCTCACGTACCTCTAGACTCGTTCTAACGCTTGCCTTTTTATTGCGTCATTCATCAGGGGGTTGGCTCCACTATGTTGTTAGTGCTCCACAGAGGGTTAACAGAAGGCTTCAGTCTCTGGAGGACTCTCTTGCCAATATTTCTTCTACTTCTTTCCTCTCAACGTCCCTAAATTCTGCTTTCATGCCACTGCACAGAGGAAGGTATTCGGTTCTGAAGATGTCAAAATGCATACGTCTGAGCATTGTGGTGGTGCCATCATCATAGTAATGCCAGCTTCTGATGGTTTCAACAGTGTATGTTGTGAAAAACACTCTGTCTACCAACTTCCAGTGCGTTGCTAATTGAACAAACAGAAGATTATCAGTACACCAAGCATCCCATGTATCTTGCTGTTGAGCATCCACGAACAAATTCCAACTCTTTTCCTTCTTGTCCCTGTGAACCTCTACAGACCAAGACTCCTGAAGCTTCTTCACAATCTCCCACTTGATGTTGTCTGGAAACTTCTCAATGAATGCCAAATCTTCCATGGATGTTCATTCTCTCTGTTTTTGTTCTTCAGTTTGTTCCCAAACAGTTTGCCACCAAGATGCAAGTTTCTGCTGCTTCAATAGGAAGAGGAAACTGTCCACCACATAGAGCATGCATCATGATGGTGATGTGTTTCCGCCATTGTGGGATGAACTTCTTGTGGAAAGTGGCTTTGATTATGAGAAATTCCAATTCTTCAGTGGAAGAACGAATTTTACAGACATCCATTGAATTCTTCTCTTCTTGGCAATGCCAATTCCTTCATTTTCAGCCTCTTTTGGTGCTTGTTGATGGCAAGTTTCCTCGGCTGCGCACCAAAAACATGGAGCCCCGAGAGGAACACCAAGGAAAAGGGAATTCTCTTGCAAGAAAATCTATCTTGTAACATCAACAAGCTTGTTTATCATGTTTTATATGATCACAATGAAGAAAAGAACACCAGGCACAACAAATCTTCATGCAGCATCATGTAAATCTCCCACGGTTTTAATAGAATCAACCATATTCTTCAACATCTTCATAAAATCCATCAATAGAACAAAGAAAGCAAAGAAATACACCATCTTTGAATGGAAATACATCACATAGTATTCATCTTCAATATCTTCATAGTCTTCTCTCTCAATCTCTCATATACAATCACTCTGTTTCAATAGAATTGGCTATCTCTGACTCTCTCTTTCTCACTCTATCAATAATACATCATATCCTCACTACAATCTCTCAAAATCACTCTCAATAATCACTCTTAGGTCGTGGATACCCCTCCCAAGAGGTATGTGTGATATGAAGGGTCACCAGAGCCACTACAGTGTCTCTTCACAACTCACTACTGTCACTTCACTCTAGTCTTCTCTTGAGTCTTCAACAGCTACTTCTTCCACTTCCTTCAGCTCTTTTGCACTTGTATTCACCTCTTTCCAAGGCTAGAAAAATTTCCCAAAATCACACATACATTCCACAGAACACTTACAGAACAGTCTACAGAACAGAACCAGAACAGTTACAGTACAGAACAGAACAGAAACAGAAGCTCTACAGAAGACCTACAGAAGGTTACAGAAGGTTAACAAAACCTCATAACTCACTCTCAACCCATTTCAAACTCTCACAAAACATTCACTAAGCTTTCACAATATCTCATTCTTCATCAATCAATACTCCTTCCCTCCTATCCAGAAAGAGAATAACCCCCCTGCCAGAACAGTGAAGTTCAATCTTCCACCAGAAGAATAGAACAGAACAGAGCCTAACAGTGCCGTACAGAGCACTACAGTGCCACATAGAGTTACAGAGACAGTTACAGAGACAGGACCAGAGGTCCAGGATACAGAAGAGGAGGAAGTGCCAGAAGTGGCAGAAGAAGTTCCTGTAATTCCTCTGTTGGAAGAAAGAGGGAAAATGAAAATGGGTGTTGCCCCATTCCCTAATCGATTAGAAAAGCCAGTGGATCCTATTAAGGAATACGATCTAGTTAGAGATAAGGGTGCGGCGTTTCAGTGGTATGAGAGACAAGCAGCAGGAACTTTTGGCACATGGGACGACCTGAAGTTGGCCTTCCTCACTAAATTCAGGCGTGAAGGCTGTGAAGAGCGGATGAGAGAGGAATTTATGAACCTAAGTCAGTCCTCTGGAGAAAGAGTGGAAGCATATGTCTCACGAATGGAATCCATCCTGAAGAGATGGACTAACCATAATCTAGATGATGGCATTCAGAAGGGAGTGTTTCTCAGAGGATTACAACCAGAAGTCCGTAAGTTTGTGGAGCTGCAAAGACCAGCCACCCTGCAAGCTGCAACAGAAGGTGCCAGACTGTACAATGAGGTGGAAGCTAGATTAGCAATGAATACAGGAAGAGGAGTCCTACCTCCTCTGGTGCTAGGAATGATGTACCCACCAAATGCAGTTCCAGGGACTGTTCCCTATCCCTACCAACAGATGCCCCCGGTATCACAGTACAGTGCACCAAATCCACAGTGGCCACAATCCATGCCTCAAATGATGGTTCAACCACAACAACAATGGTCCCAACCAATCTCCTCAATGCAAAATCAGCAGCAACAGTGGAACCCTACCAACTGGAGTCAACAGCCAACAGTTCAAACAGGAGCTCTGAATCAGAACCAGAACAGAGACCCCTCTGTACCAGCCCAACCTGTTTATGCAGTGATTACAGAGACTCCTCAAAACCCTCCTGCCAGTACGTCCGGAGGAGAAAGCTTGAAGGACTACTTATCCAACTCAGTTGCAAACATTAAGAAGGAGTTGATGGATGTGATTACAGAGCAACTACAGACGCTGAAAGTAAACACAGCAACCATATCCAACGTTGCAGGAGCAGGAAGAGATGTGATGCGGTCAAATAATTGGTGTGGTAAGTGTCATCAAGCAGGTCATTTAGCCACTGAATGTACACGGAAACCAACCATCCCTGGAGCCTTCTGTTCCTACTGTTTGCGGAAGAACCATACAGAGGACATTTGCTCTCTGAAGGAGATGCATGATAGGAGAAGAAAGGAAGAAGACGCAAGATTTAACTTGCTAGAATCCAAAATGACAACACAAGATATTGGACCCAAGCCTAGAGAGTTTGGTCCTAATTTCGGACCCAGAAGATTTCCTTCCCAAAGTTACAGAGGAAGACAGTCTGGCGGTGGTCAGAGATCAGAAGTGGAGTGTTATAGATGCGGAGAAAAGGGACACATCTCACCAAATTGTCCAAATCCTCGAAGGTCAGTGGATTACAAGCCCTTATGCAGTCGATGCAAAGGAGAAGGCCACACTGCAAAAGACTGTCCAAGCCCAGCCCCAGTGAAAAACAGTGCTACTGATAGTCCGTCCAAGGCCCAAGAGCCTACCTCCAATTTGGTAGAATTAGAAGTTGCTGCCATCACGCGTGCAAAGCAGAAGGAACCACCTATCCAGAAAGAAAATAACCCTCCTGCCAGAACATTGAAGTTCAATCTTCCACCAGAAGAACAGAACAGAACAGAGCCTAACAGTGCCGTACAGAGCCCTACAGTGCCACAGAGAGTTACAGAGACAGTTACAGAGGCAGGACCAGAGGTCCAGGATACAGAAGAGGAGGAAGTGCCACAAGTGGCAGAAGAAGCTCATGTAATTCCTCTGTTGGAAGAAAGAGGGAAAATGAAAATGGGTGTTGCCCCATTCCCTAATCGATTAGAAAAGCCAGTGGATCCTATTAAGGAATACGATCTGGTCAGAGATCTAGATACCTTTAGACCAAACCTTACATTCCGACAATTATTGATGTTGTCTCCCAGTTGCCGGAAAAGGTTCAAAAGTATACTGACAAAAAGACGTGGTTTAAGGATTGCTCCCTCAACAGTAACAAAGTCCAACAAGGCTCCAGAGCCTGTAAAAGAAGTGGATGTGGCTAATGCTTTCCTAAATCCAGGTACTCCAGAGACTGGCGCATGGATAGAAGGCTGCTTCATTGCAAATGCACTAATTGATGGAGGTTCATCAGTGAACATTATGACGGATGTGACAATGAAGGATCTAGGCTTACAAGGTGTGCAACCCACCCAATGGCTCATCAGACTGGCGGATCAGAGTAGAATCAAGCCTTTGGGCATTCTTCCATATGTGAAGACTACAGTGGCTGGAAAAGATTATTGGCTAACCTATCTGGTGGTGAAGCCAAACTCTTATGGTACATCCTATCCTCTGTTACTGGGTAGACCATGGCTTTTTGAAGCCAGAGCAAGGACGGATTGGTTTAAAGGAACCTTGACCTTGGGTAGAGGACCCAACAAAGTGGTGCTGAAACTGTATGGTTCTCAAAAAGGACATGGATCCACCTCCTTGGAATTATCTTCTGACTCCCCTAACGAGGCTACGGATGGAACATCAGCAGACGAAGATGCTGTCAAACAGATCCTTCCCAAGAAAACAGTGGCACATTCCTTAACAGTGGATACTGTAAGCCGACTTCCAAAAGATGCAAAACCATTATCAATGGGTGAATACTTCCTGCCTGAACCAGGCATGACTTCTGAAATCACTTCTGACAGTGAGATAGAAGCATGGATGTACTGCTCTCCCTGTTACATGGCCACAGGAGAAGCAGAAGCAGAAGCAGAAGCAGAGACAGAGGTAGGAGAGGAGACAGAGAATCTATTCTTCTGTTACAGAGCTCTTACAGAAGCAGAAACAGGAATAGAAGCAGAAACAGAAGCAGAAGCAGAAGCAGAAACAGAAGCAAAAGCAGAAGCAGAAGCAGAGACAGAAGCAGAAGCAGAAGCAGAGACAGAGACAGAAGAGGATGAATATGATATGGACGAAGAAGATTATGAAAGTGAGACAGAGGGGTCTATCCCACCTAAAGAGGATACAATTGGGGACAAAGTTCCAGAAGTATCAGAAGCCGATGAGCTCATGCTATGGGCCAGAATGGCGATGGTACCATTCGGTCTGGTAAATGGATCTTCTCATACGCAAAACTTTTATAAGAAATGGATTAAGAAGAGCAAGCCGTCTTTTAGCAGTGGCTCATGCCGTCCTAACCTATCCTTGCCAAAGAAAGATGATGATGATGCACCGTGCCAACAAGCACCAGTCCCACAAACCCAACAGAAATTAGAGGGTCCCTGCTATGTGACGTTTCTGGATGTGCCATCTTCAGAAGATGAGTCTTCAAGCCAAGAGGTAATTAATTTTGAAACCAAATCCGAAACGGCGCTTATCCCATTCCAACGTCTTAAGGAGCAACCTAAGTCTCCACCAAAAGAAGAAGTTGGTTCTAGTGGGACATCAGAAGAGGACATCACTCCCTTGAAGGAGTCAGATCTCTACCCAGAAGCAGTCCGCGGGACCTTCATCCGTGAAGTAGAAGGTGAAAGGCAGTTAACCTTTGTGGATGCAGAAGGCACTGAACGCCACTTGAAGGTGGGTAGTAGTCTCCCAGAAGAGGAGTTGTCAACCTTGTACAACTTGTTGAAAGAAAATTTGGACGTGTTTGCATGGTCCTACAAAGACCTAAAGGGGATTGATCCCACAATATGTCAACATCATATTGACTTGGAGCCTGATGCCAAACCAGTACGGCAAAGACAGAGGCGAATGAACCCGAATTATTCCACATTGGTGAAAGCGGAGCTGCTGAAGCTTCTGGAAGCCGAGTTCATCTATCCAGTGGCAAACAGTGAATGGGTTTCACCCATCGTGGTTGTACCCAAGAAGAATGGCAAATTGCGAATATGTGTGGATTTCCGAAAACTTAATTCCAAGACAAAGAAGGATCACTTTCAAATCCCTTTCACAGACCAACTGTTGGACACAGTGGCAGGACATGAGCTTTATTCTCTTCTGGATGGATTCAGTGGATACAACCAAGTCCAAATCGCAGAAGAAGACCAATCCAAAACAACCTTCACCACAGAATGGGGGACTTACGCTTACCGAGTGATGCCATTTGGGCTCTGCAATGCCCCTGCTACTTTCCAACGAGTCATGATGGCCGCATTTCAAAATCATCTGCATGACTTTATTGAGGTATATTTGGATGACTTCTGTGTCTATAGTTTGATCAGTGAACACTGGGGACATTTGGAACAATGCTTTGACCGATGGCAAGAGTATGGGATTTCCCTCAACCCCGACAAATGCATCTTTGGGGTCTCTTCTGGAGTTCTGTTGGGCCACATTGTCTCAGCACAAGGGATATCAACAGACCCTGCAAAGATCGAAAAGATCGCAGCTCTGCAAGCACCCACCAACCTCAAACAGTTGAGGGGATTCTTAGGTCATGTGGGTTACTACAGAAGGTTCATAGCCCATTTTGCGACAAAGGCAACCTCCTTGCACAAGCTTTTGAGGAAAGATGCAGAGTTTACTTGGACGGAAGAATGTGATAAAGCCTTCCACACTCTGAAGCAGTGTCTGATAGAGGCACCCATCCTGCAACCTCCTGATTGGACGAAAGAGTTCCACGTACACACTGATGCGTCAATTGAAGGCTTAGGTACTGTCCTCTGCCAAAAGGGCTCCTCGAAGTTGGATCAACCGATCTATTACGCAAGCCGAAAAGTCACTGATAGGGAACGGAACTATACAGTGACAGAGCTGGAGTGCTTGGCAATGGTGTTTGCCCTGGAGAAGTTTCGCCATTACCTCCTATCTACCCGCTTTAAATTTTATGTGGATCATGAGGCCCTGTCCTTCTTGATGAACAAAGCAGATGTGAAAGGACGAATGATGAGATGGCTCCTTTTATTCCAGGAGTTCGACTTTGAGGTGATTACTAAGCCCGGTCGTTCCCATGTTCTGGCTGATCATCTGTCGCGTATCCCACAAACTGCAGACGAGGAGCAGGATGATCCAGACCTCCCTGATGCTTCCCTATTCTTGGTGGAAACTGTAACTCCCTGGTATGCAGACATTGCCAATCTGCTGGCAACCCAACAGTACCCTCCGGGTATTTCTAGTCGGGAAAGGAAGAAGCTCATGCTAGAATCAGCCCCATACACCCTGCTAGGTGGTGCACTGTACAAGAAAGGCAAAGATGAAGTGCTCCGAAGATGTGTTGCAGGAGATGAGATTGGGATTGTTTTGAAGGCTTGCCACGACGAGCCATGTGGAGGTCACTTTGCAGGAGAAGCTACAGCCAGGAAGGCTCTGCTAGCAGGATATTGGTGGCCTACCATCCACAAGGATTCCTATGATTACTGTAAAAGATGTGATGCTTGTCAAAGAATGGGGAAACCCACGAAGACAAGTGCCATGCCGTTGCAACCTATCCTTCCTTTGAAGCCGTTTGAGAAGTGGGGCATTGACTTCGTAGGTCCAATCGATCCTCCCACCAGAAGGAAACAGAACAGATACATCCTCGTATGTACGGATTATGTCACAAAGTGGTGTGAAGCTAAAGCCCTTAAGCGGGACGATGGTAACAGCGTGGCCCTGTTCATGTACGAGAATATCATCACCCGTTTTGGCAGTCCCTTAGAGCTGGTAAGTGACAGAGGCACTCATTTCCTTAACAAAGTCATGGAAGAGTTGACAGAGTTGTATAAGATCTGCCATCGCAAGTCCACTCCTTATTACCCCAGAGCCAACGGCCAAGTCGAAGTCACCAATCGCATCCTCTGCTCGATTCTGACAAGAACAATTGCTGCACATCGTCGTGATTGGGACGATCGACTTACAGAGGCCCTCTGGGCGTACAGAACCTCCCATAAAGCAGCAACGGGACAGACACCTTTCCAATTGGTGTATGGTACAGAAGCTGTTTTTCCTGTTGAACTGGAACTACCCTCTTTGAGAGTGGCGATCAAAGAGCGTTTGGGGGATGATGATTCACTGCAACACCGTCTCCTGCACCTGGAATGTTTGGACGAAATTCGTCGGATGGCTCTACAGTGCATGGAAGCCACGCAAGCTCGACGTCAGGCTTACCATGACAGCTTCATCAAGCGCAAGGAGTTCAAAGAAGGTGATTTGGTCCTAGCCTATGATTCACGCTTTGGCAAGTTTCCTGGCAAGCTCCAACAGCGGTGGATGGGCCCCTATAAGGTACTTGGAGTCAACCCTAATGGTTCTGTTCAAGTACAGACCGTTGATGCCTCTGATGATCCCTTTCTGATAAATGGATATCGCCTGAAGAAGTACTTCCCTCCTTGGGGATCTTGACAATTACGGACACTTGATCCTTTCCCTCGTTGGCGCGGCACTGTACTTCTTATGATGCTACTTCTGATAGCCGTTCTTCAATCACTTCTGATGAGGTGGACGCAACCCTTTGTCCCCTCCAAACCCCCTTTCAGCCTTGATCTCTTATCCTCTATTTTCCACCAGCGACAGTGGCGAGGTGGGTTCTGACAAATGGTAGTTCTGCCATTCCCTTGCTCAATATTGAAAAAAAAAAAGAAAGACAAGAGAGAAAAAAAAAACAAAATATATCGGTTATGGGAGAAAAGGACTTAGGTCCCTGTCATGCCGACCTCTTCTTCGAGAAAAGGTGGAAACACCCTCGGGAATAGGGAAAAATCAGAAAAAGAAAAAAAAAACAGAAGAAAGAAAAAAAAAAACAAAACAAATCTGTTATGAGAGAAAAGGAAGCAATTCCCTGTCATAGCAGGCCTTGTTCCAAGAAAAGGTGGTAAACACCCTTGGGCGAGAAGCTGGCTGTGGAAAAGGTGGTAACACCCAGCAGTCCAGAAAGTGGATTCATTGATTGATATCCCTAGGATCCAATTCCGACGCTGCCTCCCTTGGTACGCTGTGTCCTGGGTCTCTTTGCAAAGTGACTAACTGTCCTCTAGCAGACGACATGTTCCTATCCAACACAATGTTCGATTTGATGGCTACCTCCCTGGGTACGCCTCTTCAACAACTGATGACGCGATCTTCATCGACAACCCCTTGAGTGATGTGAGCTTTCATCCTGACCGGATGGGGAAGTGAGTATGGGTTGCCCTCTGTAACTATCAACAACGAGTGAGACAGAGGGTGGGGCGAGAGACCAGTCTTTTCTCTTCAAATCGAATGAGAGGTGAGAAGTGTGAATGAAGTGTTGCACGCACGGGATGGGCCTCTCAATGCACAAAGCACAATTTGTCCCTATGCACTGCACCATAAGGCTCCCTGGCCTTCCTTCTCGCACCGTATGCCGGCACAGGGCGGGATGCACAGTTGCACCATCAAATGCGCACAAGGCATACACCCTTTGCACAAGTGACTGTGAGGATTACATCAATGGGTTTCAGGAAAAGGCTGCCCTTCTGTATTTATCAACAGAGCGTGAGACAGAGGGTGGGTTGAGTGTGACTGGAGTTTCTTCAATCAATTACCGAGAGGTGAGATTGAGGGACGTTACGACATTTGGAGTCAGGTATGTTCCTGTTTCCCTATGCACCCACGGGATGGGTTTTTGCCATCATCACAAGACACATCACCCTGTTCTGTACACTACACTGTAAGGCTCCCTTGCCTTCCTCCTTGCACTTATGCCAGACGGGTTGGACGCACTAATGCACCATCAACTGTGCACCCTGGCATACTCCTTCTGTATCAATTCCCCTTTGATGATTCCTCAACCGGGTATGAGATATGGGTTTCAATCATTCTTCTTCGAGTGATATCAGTCATGGGGCAAGTGACTGATCTTTCATTCCAATTGAGTGACTGTGAGTTGAGTGCAATATCCCTTATCATCGACAATGCATTTCCTGCGATTCCTTCCATCAACTACCTCCCTGGGTGCTGCGGCATGGTCCCTGCCATGACGAACGTGTGCCGAGAAGATGCCTTGGTCCCTCCAGTGTCGACAACCACACTGGACGTGCCATCGATACTCAACCTTGATTCTTGACGAAACGGGCCAAGTTTTTCTAACCCTACAACTTTGGTTTCTTCGTGCTGGTCATGTTTTAAGTGTGGGGACGTTAGTGGATGGTCTGTGGCGTGGTCCTAGGTCCCTGTTGTTCGGTTAACCCTATCCGTTAAGGTCTTAAGTGTGGGGACGCGTCCCTGCGCGTCTACCGTGCATATCCTTTGCCTATGCCTTATCTTGCTCATGCATGTATGCCATGACTTGCTTTTACCCTCCTGGGGTCCCTTCCCACCCGCCCGGTTATGTTCCACCCACCCTTGGGGCAGTTCCCTTGCAGTTTTCCTTCATTCCCTGATTTTGAGGTCCTGCTATGTAAATGCACCCTATGTTCACCAAGGTCCAAATCCAACCTTATAGCCCTGTTTCTCCCTTTGAATTGATCATTTTTCCTTTTTACCTACCCCTATTCGGGTGCACGGTTTTTGAGTTATTAATTTTTGAAGCATTTTACGCAATTTAGACGGTTTTCCATGTGAATGCACTTTTCTTGCTTAGAAACCGTGATCTGACGTCATAGCCTTGACCAACGCTTTTCCCCTAACATTTTTCCTTTTTATTCCACATCATTTCGATACATGGTTTGTCCGTTATTAATTTTCTGGGTTTTCACGACTTTTTCATGCGTATTTTTGACATTTTTCCATGTGAACCTGCCCTATTTGCATCGGTATTCCAATTTGATTTGACAACCGTGTCCCCTGTGCCTTCCCCTACCTTTTTCCTTTTTCCTCCACCCTTTTTCGACTTCCGGATTTTTACTTATTAATTTTTAAATGACTTTTCGGGAGTATTTTTGGAGTTTTTTGCATATGAACCCCTCCTATTTCCGCCGGAACTGCATTTTAACATGATACCCCTGTGCCACCCCTTCCTGCGGACATTTTTCCTTCTTACTGCATGTCATTCCGGTGAACGGTTTGTCAAATATTAATTTTCGATCCCATTTTCGGATTTGTTTTTTGGGTTTTTCCCATGTGAATGCGTCTTATCTCAGTCGGACTTATGTTTTGACATGATAGGATTGTCGGGCACATCTTTCTGCACAGTTTTCCTTTTTTCCACACCTCATTCCGATGCACGGATCTTTCGATATTAATTTTTAAATTGCGTTTTTGGTTCGTTTTTTGTGTTTTTGCACGTGACCGCCCTTTATCCCTCCCAGAACCCCCGTCCCATATTTTCCTTGTTTCCCCCCTGTCGTCCTGCCCACTTTTCGTTTTTACGCTATTTCGTTTTGACATCCGGCTTGGGAGTTATTAATTTTTCTTTATTTTTTCGTTTTTCTCGCTCCCGTTTTGCGCGCTAACGCGCCTTTTTTCGATTTTACGAATCTCCACGCGCCCCGGTCGTGTCCGCGTAACCCGTACCGTCTTCCTCGCGCCATTCCAACCCGTCACGGCAAATTTTTTTACCCCGCCCCGCGCACGTGCGCGGGACGGGGATACGCCCCTGTTAGACCCCGCCCATTGCCCTTGCCCACCCCTATTTCCACTACCCACCCCCCATGGGCAACCACCCACCCATTGCCCCTGCCCATCCCCTTTCCCCCATTTTCCACCCCCCCCCACCCCCCCCCCCCCCCCCCCACTTGCCCACCCCATGGCCCCCCCCATGGGCCCCCCCCCACCCTTTCCCCCCAACTGCCTACCCCCTCCCGCCAACCGTCCCTTCTCTCTCTCTCTCTCTGTGCGTGCTCCTCTCCCCGTCGTCTCCTCCTCTCACGCTTCCCTTCTTCTCTCATCTCCTTCCTCTCCCTCCTCCCTCTCCTTCTCTTTCCTTCCTCCCCCCACTCCATCTCCTCCCTCCACTTCTCCCTCCCCTCTGCGACCACCTCCCTCTTCTTTCATCTTCTCCCTCCATCTCCACCTCCCCTCCACCTCCTTTCCCTCTCCTCCTCCTTCTCCCCCCTCCACGACCTCCTCCTCCATTCCTTCTCCCTCTCCACCCACTCCTTCTCCCGCCGCCTACTCCTTCTCCTCCCCTCACTCTTCCTCCTCCTCCCAGTCCGCCATCTTCACCCTCCTCCCACGCCGCTGACAGCGCCCGCCTCGCTGCTCGTCACCCTCGCCTCCGCCGTTGGCCGCCGCGCCGCCGTCGCCGTCGGATCGCCCGTACCCCCGTCGCCCCACGTCGCCCCCAGCTCCCTCGCCCGTCGCCTTCACAAGCGGCCGCCGCTGCCCTGCCTCCCTGTGCCGCCCACTTGTGGAACCGCCGTCGACGTGAGCCGCCGCCCCGCCTGGTCGCCCGCGCCCCTGGCAGGATCGCCACTGCCGTCGACAGCGCACGCCGCCCCGCCGCCTCCAGACCGCCGCGTGACCACCGCGTTCGCCGCCGCCGCCGACACGCTTCCTCCTCCTCTCCTCCTCCACCTCCCTTTTCCTCCACCACCCCCACCTCCTAAGGTTAGCTACTAACCTTAGTTAACTCATTAACACTAACCTAATCCCACTTAACTTAACAGACCTAACTTACCCTAACTAACTCGAGCTAGTTAGACCTTAGTTAGACTTACTTAACTAACCTAGGTAGACCTAACTTAACTAACCTAGGTAGACTTCCCAGACTGACCTAACCTACTTAACCTTAACTAACCAGACTAGACTTAGGTAGACTTACCTGACTAGACTTAGGTAGACTAACCTGACTTATCCTACTAACCTGACTTAATTGACTTCTGTCTAATGTGACTAATGTGATTAATGTGACTTAATTAATCACTACATTAATTTTTCCATAAAAAAATTTTCAGAAAAATTTCTAAAAATTCCTTCTGCCAGTTGCCAATTTTTGGAAATTTTTCTGCTAGGAATTGCCTTCCCTATAATTTCAGAAAATTCCATATTTCCTAAAATTACCCCTAAATTGCCAAAAAATATGGAAAAATCATTTAACAAATTGTAAAAAATTATAAAAATTTCTAAAAACATTCTAAAAAATTTCCCTCACCTCCCTTGCTCATTTTCCATTTATTCAAACATAAAAAATCACAACTAAAAATAAAAAAAAATAAAAAAAAATAACAAACCAACATAAACCAACTTAACACATTTGCTAAGGTGTTCTCATTGTTGTTTCATCAGTGCTTTTTGCTTTTCCTTTACTGGGACTCTTCCGTGCGCATTCCTGCATTACATACACACCCTTCCAGGTATTTATTTTATGTGATTTATTTATTTATTTTCCCCCTTAATCACAATTAATTGTTAAAATAAACCCTTTCATTCACCCACCGTTTCCACGCGCATTCGCGCTAAACACACATTTTTTTAAATTAAAATGAACCAGCCGTTCACTTAGCACGCGCTACGTGCGCTAAAGAGGCACTCTAAAATTTTAATTAAAATCAACCAGCCGTCACATGAGCATGCGCTGGCCAAAAAGCGCTCCACATCACCTTAAATTATAATCAATGAATTGCATTTAGAGACCCAGTCGGAAATCGAAGTCCGGGACTCGTATAACTGCACCGTTTAACCTAAAAATTGGTAATTAAATTTATAATAAGGAACCGCCGTTTTCCTATTAAGGTTTATCACCTAATAAAAATTCACCCATTTTTAATAATTGATTAAAATCAACCCTTCATTAAATTAAATCCCCCCTCACTGCACTTAATCCCCTTTTTAATGAACCGTTTCGTGGGATGGGTATACGCAGTCATTAGTGTTATTTTCCATGGTCCAAGTCTTGGTCTATCACAGATGTCGTATTGATATGTGTCGGATATGGTATGGTTTTGGTTTCATGTCTTAGTTACGGTTACGGGTACGGTATGTAGTTTTTTTCTTTTATTGCCTGATACGGGGTTCAGGGTGTTTGTCTGATGCATCGCATGAAGCTTTCGGTCGCATTTGTCTCGAGGTCATGTCAAATTTTTTCTAGGATGTGGTTTGCCTGGGGTTAGTAGGTCGGGTCATGTCTTATTTGGTAATTCTCTTATCCTTGGTTTTTGTCTGTTGGTTTGCAGGCATTCTCCTTGATTGTCTGTGTTTGTGGTGTGTGTGTAACCATCTGAATGGCGCCTTCTCATGCTCCTCCCCCTATCCAGTACGTCCCATTAGTTAGTAGGGATTACTCGTCCCTACTTACTTTTGAGCCCCTCACGAAGGCAGGACTTGCTGCTTTTGTGGCCATTCCTTTTCCATTACTTCCAGAGGATCCGTCCGTATGTGATGAGTTCCTGGCCTCTTACAGCAAGAAGATAGGAGTAGTCCAAGGAATGTCTATGACATTGACGTCTCGAGGCTTAGGGAAGGCTCTGTCTTTACCCTTCAAAGGAGAACCTTTTGTGACCACTCGTCAGCTCTTCTCTAATCAAGAGATTCTCAAACTGTTGCAGAAGCAGACAAGGGAAGTCCTTGATGTTAAAAAAGTGATAAACTCTTCAGGAGTTTCGTTTTCTATGATTACTGATCCCGTATGGAAGACAATGTGCCAGTTCCTTCAGGACAGGTTCATGCCTGCCAAAACGCCATCCCACTATTTGTCCAAAGAGCTTTTCACAGCTTCCAGGATGGTGCTAAAAGGAGTTGCCATTGATTGGAGCACATACCTCCTTACTAAGATGGATCAGCATTTCGTTAAAGTCACGAGGGGTAATGTTACCAATGTTACCTATGGATCATATTTGTCTGCCTTCTTGACCTATTCAGGTTTACAGAAGACTGTGCCTCCACCTCCTCCATCAGATCCAGTACCTCCTCCTCCACCTTCAGAAGAGTCAGCACCTATTGACATTGAGGATGATGATTCTCCGCCTCCCCTGGTCATACAGCGTAAACGCTTGAAGAGGGTAGCGGACAAAGCCCCTGCTGTACTTCCCTCAGTGCCTATCCCTGCTACTTCTGGCAGTGAACTCCCTGGGTATCTCACTTGCAATAATCTGTTCCGAGCATATAGAGAAGGATCCTTGGAGATCTCAGTTCCTTCCCTAAACAGTCTCGTCTCAGGAGATGCCATTCCTTTCCTCTGCAAGGATATTCAAAGTTCCATTGAGTTGTTGTCAGTGACAGCCTGTGTTCAACAGCTGTACGCATCTTTCTATGAGGAGCTCATGCAGTCCAAAGACCAGTTGCATAAGGCAACATCTGAGTTAGCTTCTGCTAAGGATACCCTAGCAGATCTATTTAAGCAAATGGAACAGCAAACCCAACTGCTTGCCACTCAAAGTGATGAGATTTCTTCATTGAAGACCCAGTTATTCGAGGCTCAGTCACAGGTTACTAGCCTTTCAGCAGAGAAGGAGAGGATGTCCAACGAAGCGAAAGAATTCCAAGTTCTTTTAGATGACAAGCTTTCAGCTTTACAGATGGCTAATGACACAGTGGCCAACCAAGCCTCCCACCTCCAGCAGTTGCAAGATCAGCTTGCAAAGTCCCGCTCTGTTCCTCCAAGCCCTCCTGTTCCATTAATTCCTTCTTTTTCACAGCAGGATTTGGCTGCCCTACAGAGACAGGCTACTTTGTGCCCTCTATTCCAAGACAAAGTGGAAAGATTGCAGTCCAGAATGGACTTGTTATGGTCTACCTTTGAGCAATTTCAGGACTTTGTTCTACCAGACCATTCTTTCTTTGTCCACTACCACTTGCAGAAGTTGGTCTTCTATATGAAGCTTTCCACGATGGATTTACCTTTTCCAGAGGATGGCTGGAGTGGGGCTTGGTCTGCTGAGTTGTTGACAGAGGTAGTCAGAATGGTCTTTGAAGATTCTGTCACGCCCGACACCATGCTGATGTCATACATGTATCTCCGAGGAGATTTGTTAATTCTAGATGAGGTAGATATGGCATGGTATGTGGGGGATGTGGTCTTACAGGCTGTTCTATATGTCAATCATTTGGAGTTGCGCATAGCTGATATGTTTCAGAATTATTCCTCCAAAGTGGCTGATTGTCAGGATAATTCGTGGCATCCCATGATTGATTCAGTGGTCCTCAATCAAAGACAAAACACAGCTCCTACCTTTGTACAGAGTACTAACCAACTGAGGATGGATCTCTTAACCTATCTTTCCAAACATACTCCATTTGATGCTACTTTCTTTGATACCTATCATCGACGATCTCTCTTGGGACCTTCTGTTCCTACCCTCCTTTATTACCAACAATTGGCTCACCGCTATGCTATATATTTTTCCCTTTGTCAAACTAATTCCACAGTAATTTTACCACTTCTTTTCCAACCTTCCAATTTCGCTCAAATTCCTATTTTCACTTACTGTTCCTTTATTGAGGATAGGGTATTTTTCCCTTCTCCACCCTGTCCTTCACCCCTCATAAATGTACCCTCCACATTTCCTATTTATCAGTTAACACCATTCCTTAGTGATTCCTTACAAATTTCTGCCACTCCTTCTTTAACCTTTTCTTCCTTTTATGATTTTTCCTATCCTTCCCTACATCCACTTTCCCTTATTCCATTACCCTCTCCTAACACTTCCATATCTCAACCACCTCAGTTGGTTAGTGACTGTGACGGTTTTGATACTCAGATTTCCAGAAGAAGGGGATGGAGTTCGGATGATTGCCTTACAGGACCGTAGATTAATTGGCCAGTAATTCCAGGGGAATGGACAGCTTCCAGTCAAGCTTATCAAAACTATGTTCATTTTGCCCAACAATATTCACAGTCTGCAGATCCCTCAGTGAGATTAACTGCTCACTTTGCTTGGTACCTGGCGTATATGCATAGGCACTCTCATACTGATTCAAAGCCTATTCCAAAGTTGTGCATGAATGTCAATGTTAGCATTGATTCTCAACAGCTGGAGATACTGTATTTTCATGCCCTCTGTTTGCCTAGCAGATACTTGGTCCTGTTGGAAAGGATGTGCTGTCTCCAATTTTTCCAAAATCCTCCTAAAAACTTTGTAGATGAATCCTTATCTATGGATTGATTCCGACAACATCAATCTTTTAAGAGGGATCATCTTCATTGATACCTTTCCAATGTATGGTGCAAGCTTTTTAATACCAAACTCTTCTTTTTGAAGAAGTCATTCAGATGGTTGTGTTGTGTATTAGTGTTTGTGTTGTGAGTTCATTTATGTCAAACGAACGTGGTGGTTTCCTATTGGATTTTGTGTACGAGCTATGTTTTGGAGATTTGTCGAGATGGGGTCGTGGTTGGAGAGTTGAAGCTGATGCTGAAGAAGAAGAAGCAAACTCTTATATCCTTTACAAATTTGTGGTGATTTTTAGTTTGATAAGAGGTGTTAATTTCAAAAGAGTTTTCCTTTCTTTGTATTTTTATATCAGAAACAGGTTATAAGTTGGGGTCGTGTTGGATGGATTCTTTGTGAAAAGATATTGAAGATCAAAGTGAAGCTTTTCAATGAACTTGTATTACCTTTTTCCTGGGTCGCGAGGACGCTTCCTTATTAAGTGTGGGGATATGTTGAGTGTTGAAATGACTTGTTTTTTGGCTGATTTTTGTTGTTTTTGAGAGTTGAATGATTGATTTTATGGGATGATTGATTGATTTGGAAGTGGTTTGAGAGTGTTTTGGATGATATTGATTGTGTTTTGGAATTTCATGATGTTTGTTGATGGTTCTATGATGTTCTGATAGGTTCTGAATGGTTCTGTATACCTTCTGTTTTGTTCTGTTTTGGTCTGTTTTGTTCTGATTGTCTTCTGTAAGGAGGGAAGGAGTATTGATTGATGAAGAATGAGATATTGTGAAAGCTTAGTGAATGTTTTGTGAGAGTTTGAAATGGGTTGAGAGTGAGTTATGAGGTTTTGTTAACCTTCTGTAACCTTCTGTAGGTCTTCTGTAGAGCTTCTGTTTCTATTCTGTTCTGTACTGTAACTGTTCTGGTTCTGTTCTGTAGACTGTTTTGTAAGTGTTCTGTGGAAAGTTTTCTAGCCTTGGAAAGAGGTGAATACAAGTGCAAAAGAGCTGAAGGAAGTGGAAGAAGTAGCTGCTGAAGACTCAAGAGAAGACTAGAGTGAAGTGACAGTAGTGAGTTGTGAAGAGACACTGTAGTGGCTCTGGTGACCCTTCATATCAGACATACCTCTTGGGAGGGGTATCCACGACCTAAGAGTGATTATTGAGAGTGATTTTGAAAGATTGTAGTGAGGATATGATGTATTATTGATAGAGTGAGAGAGAGAGAGTCAGAGATAGCCAATTCTATTGAAACAGAGTGATTGTATATGAGAGATTGAGAGAGAAGACTATGAAGATATTGAAGATGAATACTATGTGATGTATTTCCATTCAAAGATGGTGTATTTCTTTGCTTTCTTTGTTCTATTGATGGATTTTATGAAGATGTTGAAGAATATGGTTGATTCTATTAAAACCGTGGGAGATTTACATGATGCTGCATGAAGATTTGTTGTGCCTGGTGTTCTTTTCTTCATTGTGATCATATAAAACATGATAAACAAGCTTGTTGATGTTACAAGATAGATTTTCTTGCAAGAGAATTCCCTTTTCCTTGGTGTTCCTCTCGGGGCTCCA
Source organism: Lygodium microphyllum (assembly GCF_053477565.2). NCBI lineage: Eukaryota > Viridiplantae > Streptophyta > Polypodiopsida > Schizaeales > Lygodiaceae > Lygodium > Lygodium microphyllum. The sequence goes on from NC_141145.1 coordinate 148,353,861, forward strand.
CTTGAAGATTATCAAGTTATTCATCTTCCATGAGGCTCGTGTGAACTCGACCCTAGACGTCGGACATCGGCAAGTTGATTAGAACCGCTACATCTATGAAGAGGTGGTTAAAATTTTACCAGCAGACAGAATTAAAGTAATGGGGCGAAATGAACGTCATGGCTATAAAAAACAGGGATTTCCTGAACTTCCCATGACTTATCACTTCTTGAGAATCCATTCCCCCAATCCATACTACTATTCTGTCCCTATTGCTGATTCTAATAGGGAATTATTAACTTGGGGTTAATGTAATTCCTGAGAAGAAAAAATCATCTCAGCCAAACCTTATCCATTCTCGAATAATTGTACTTAAGGCTTACGTTTCCCTATTGTTAAATAAGAATTTTATGTTCATTTGAATGGTTGCATAGTTGCAATGGAAAAATATATGCGCATTGATTTAAGTTGTATAGGAGTGTGTAAATGCAAACCTAACACGGGAAAGTTTAAATGGTAATCAGATACATCCCCAAGTGCAGATCCAGAACGCTATTACCGCACTGAGCCCATCAGAGGTACAAGAGGAGAAGTTTCTTCTCAAACAAATTAAACCACCAGAATTCGATGGATATGGGAAGACTGTTGAAGTTGATGCTGAAATATGGATTGAATCCATGGAGGACTATTTTAGTCTCAAGCTCATCGGCGAGGCTAGGCTGTGGTGGAAGCAATGGTGTAAAGACCAAGCAGTTCACTGAAAGCACAATAACTTGGGAAAAACTAAAGGAAGCAGTGCAGGGAAGGTATATGCCACCTGCGTATAGAACTCAGAAGATGAATGAGTTATTTAAGTTGAGGCAGTTGGGCTTGTCTCTGGAATCATACTACTCGAAATTTGTTTCCTTGCTAAAATACGCCCCGACAATGAGCATCCCCCAATAGGTCTTGAAGTTTTGTGATGGGCTGAATCTGCCAATAAACACTCGGTTGGAATCAATGTGTCCTTCGGATTTGCAAGATGCATTGATAAGAGCAAGACTTGCTACCTAAGAAGTCCAGCCAAAATCCAAAACTTGGGCTTTCAGAGACCAAATTCGGGGATGTCGAGAGCTCAAGTTAAAAGGGCGCAAGGACAGGTTCAAGGCCAACGGAAGAAGCCAAGAGCAAATGCAATCAATGACTTTGTCCCCACTCAAAGAAGTGATCAAAGCCTGCGTTGTTTCCACTGCAATGAACATGGGCACTTCAAAAGGGAATGTCCCAAGCTTGGCGGGGACCATCGTCAAGCGAAATTCAAAGGCCAAACCAAGGCTACCTGTGGCCGTGGTCATGCAGCATTAGGAAGGGCAAAAACTTCCAATATTACCATTAAAGGATTAGATGAAGAAGAAGATCCATGCATGGAAGCCAAGATCGAGAGGGCAATCGTTCATGCCACTCTCCATAAGAAGGGGCCGAACCGCCAATTCTTGGTGATTCAACCACCATCGAACTACCAGTGTAAGGAATTCAAAACCCTGATTGATTGTGGGAGCACTCATCTTTCATTTCACCGACCTGTGCAAAAAGGTTAGGGATAGCCATTGTAGCTGCACCCACTTTGCTTATCGAACTAACAAATGGGCGAGAAATCACTTACACTAGACAAACTGCTAAGGTGGAATTCCTACTCGGAAATGAGCCCACAACTGTTAAGTTTAGAGTAATGAATCTAGGTGTCCATCAATGTCTACTTCGGATGGATTGGCTTGTTAGATATGATCAATGCCATACCCTCATTAGGTGCTACCAATGATCCATGGTGCTCAAAGTTGTAAGGCCCCCATTATGAGGAGAAGCCAAATGTGAGCCCGAACATTGTTTGAGTAATGACTTGTATATCAGATGAGGTCTATGTGACCGGATGGCAAAAAGGTGACTGTTGTGGGTCTAATCTTTGGGTTAGACGGAGTGGTTAAGATGGTAGCAACTCGAGGCACATTGCATTGAGTTGCGTGGTAAGGGAGTTAAAAGGGGCCCCTATTGTGGGGTCTGGGGGCCGCGGAAGCGGCCCCTGGCTGGGGGGTCCCAGGGGGGCCAGCGGCCCCCTTGGCGGGGGTCCGGGGGCAGCGCCCCCGGCCCGATGGTAAAGGGAATATTCCCTGGCCGACTAGTGGAGGCTCATATGGTAGGTCGGTCAGCAGGCCGACCTAACGACCTTCGCAGGCTATAAAAGCTAAGCCTCTTCGCAGCCATCACACACTCATCTTTCACCCAGTCAGAGTTGTTGTTCCAGCTAGCCTTAAACTCTTCACCTATCTTCTTTCTAGATTGCCATCTAAGCTTCACACAGTGGAAGCACACGGGTGGACAGAGCCATCTTTGTATCAGTTGTTTGGAGTTAAAGAATTTACTGATTTTCCTCTTATCTTTTGTGTACTCTCTATCTCTTTCTCAGATTCTGTTCGCTGCGTCGTGTAATATTTTACATGGCTAATCCCCAATGATTCTCACATTCATTGTGGAAAGGGCCAAGTCTCCTTTGGAAATCCTAAGGGTGAGCTAGTTACAACACAAGGTGAAGCAAGTAAACCAAAGATCCAACTAGCTAAGGCAACATGAATAGTTCAAGGAATAAGGAAGGGATTACCCGTCTACCTGATCAAGCTAAACAAACCCGATCTGGCAGAAGACACTAATGAAGAACCATCATGGCTAAAGGAATATGTGGATGTGTTCCCAGAGAAATTGATTGAATTACCACCACCTAGAGAAGTGGATCATGAGATTAAGCTAATCCCAGGAGCTGTTCCAGTTGCGAAAAGGCCCTACAAGATGTTCATTCCTGAGGCCATTGAGTTAAAGGAACAATTCAAACAACTATTGGACCAAGGGTACATACACCCTAGTAGTTATCCTTGGGGAGCTCCAGTCTTGTTCCAAAAGAAGAGGGATGGTACACTTCGACTTTGCATTGATTATAAAGGCCTGAACCAGGTAACCATCAAGAAAAAATACCCCATTTCAAGGATAGATGAGTTACTCGATCGACTGCAGGGAGCAAAAATCTTCTCCAAGATTGATTTAAGGTCAGGATATTATCAAATTCATGTCAAGGATGAGGATATTCCAAAGATGGCATTCAATACCAAATATGGTCATTTTGAATTCACAGTAATGTCTTTTGGATTGACTAACACCCCCGCCACCTTTAACAGGCTAATGTAAGACATTTTTAGACCACACCTCGACGATTTCGTTCTCATCTTCTTTGATGACACCTTGGTTTATTCTAAGGAGGAGGCGGATCATGAGTCCCAAGTTTGCATCGTCCTTGAGACCATGAGGACTCATAAGCTCTATGCTAAGAAGAGAAAGTGTGCCTTCCTAAGAAGGTAGATTAAATATCTCGGATTTATTGTGTCAAATGAAGGGATCTCTGTAGACCCTACCAAGGTTAAGGATGTCCAAGAGTGATCTCCATCAACTACTATTCAAGAAGTGCGTAGTTTTCTTGGATTAACAGGATGGTATAGGATCTTCATTAAGAACTATGCTTTAATCACAACACCCCTCACAAATTTGTTGAAAAAACAAGTTGCCATAGTGTGGACGCCCTTTGAACAAGCAAGTTTTGATCAACTCAAGCATAGCTTGGTGACGGCACCAATTTTGAAGCTCCTTGACTTAAGCAAGGAGTTTGAAGTTGTCATGGATGCTAGCACACTTGCACTGGGTTGTGTACTAATGCAAGAAGGTCATCACGTAGCTTATTCCTCACGGAAGCTAAAAACCCATGAGAGGAATTATGCCACGCATGACCTGGAATTGCTAGCAGTGATCCACGGCCTCAAACTTTGGTGCCATAACTTGCTTGGTAACAAGTTTTCTTTGATCATGGACATAAGAGCCTTAAATGAATCTTCACCCAGATCGACCTCAACATGAGGCAATGTCATTGGATAGAAGTTCTACATGAGTATGATTTGAGATCAGGTATCCCCCGGCAAAGAGAATGTGGTCACTGTCACTCTAAGTTGCAAGGCATTCCTCAACTCTCTTATCATGGAGGAACCGTCAATGGCCGAATCTTTCACAACTATGGTGTCAATGCCTAGCAACCCTATCCTTGAACTAGCCAAGGAAGAAGCTAGCCATGATTCGGAATATCTGGTGATGATAAAGGAAATTTTGGGAAGGGACCAAAACCCGAAACTTAAGGTCAAATATCAAGAATTCTCCATCAATGAGGGACTTGTCTATTTTAGGACAAGATTATGCATACCCTCCAGCACGAAACTCAAACAGAGAATACTTTGGGAAGCATATGACTCCCCCTTTTCAGGCCATCCCGGATATGTCAAGACCCTCAACATGGTCAGAAAAAGCTACCATTGGGGAAGGCTTAAGGGAGACGTGCTTAAATATATCACAGAATGTTTATCTTGCCAGTGCATCAAGGCAGAACATGTCAAGATGCCTGGGAAGCTGCAACATCTCGACATCCCCCAAATGAAGTGGGAATTTATCAGCATGGATTTTGTTGTTGGGTTACCCTCAGTGCAAGGGGGCTACAACTCAATTATGGTTATAGTAGATATGCTCACCAAGGTTGCACACCTCATTCCAGTCAAAACAAATTATAAAGATTTAGATATTGCCAGATTGTTCATCAAGGAGATATTCAGGTCCATGGGTTTCCTAGAAGGATCGTTAGTGACCACGACTCCCTCTTCACATCTCACTTTTGGAGAGGGATATTCGGGGCCATTGGGACTCAAATCTGTTTCAACACAACCTATCATCCTCAAATTGACGGCCAAACAGAGAGGGTCAATCAAGTCATTAAAGATATCATTAGAGCTTATTGTTGTGGCGAACCCAAGAAATGGATTCAATATCTACCATTACTAGAGTTTGCCTATAATGCTTCCTACCAACAAAGCATCCAAATGACACCTTTTCAAGCATTGTATGGGCATGATTTCCGTTCCCCATTGAACTTTTCAGATTCTACTTTAAGAGTAGAAGCTTCTAAGGACATGCTCGAGGAAATGGATGAGCAGGTTAAGACCATCAGACAAGACATTAGAGCCGTCAAGGATAGGTAGAAAGCCTATGCAGATCTAAATAGACAAGAGTGAATCTTCAATGAGGGAGACATGGTTTTTATTCGTGTACAGCCCAAGAGGAGTTCCATGTCATTGAGGGAATTCAAAAAACTGAGTCCAAGGTATTACGGACTCTACAGGATCCACAAATGCCTAGGGCCCAATGCCTACAAAACCCAACTCCCTGAGAACGTAAAGGTTCACAATGTATTTCCTGTTAGCCTACTAAAGAAATATGTATCCAATCCTAGCCATGTACTCGATGATCAATAAGTTGTAATGCCAAGCCAAGGAGTCCTTGAGCTTTGGCCAGCTAGGATCCTAGAATTTCGAGAAAAGAGATTGAGGACTAGAATCCTCAAGGAGTACCTCATCCAGTGGAAGGACTTTCCAGAAGAAGATGCCACATGGATTGACGAGAGTACTCTTAACCAACAATACCCCCAAATACTTTCGAGATGAGGACATCTCGATTCCTTAAGGGGGGAAGAATGTAACATTTCCCCCCCTCCTTCCCGCCGTATGACCTCCCCCCCTTTAATGATTTTTTTTTTTGAAACAAAAAAGGAGAATCCACCCCCTGGTTATGCTGCCAACTGGCAGATGGAGTGAGGGGAGCTGCCATGGTTGACGGCAAGGAGGGTGCAGTGTGCCCTAGAGGGTCAAGGGGGGGCTGCCGCGTGCCTGAAAGGGGTAGGGGGACTGCCACGTGCCCTAAAGGGGCAAGGGGAAGTGCCACGTACCGAGAGAAGGAGGTAGGAGGGACTGCCGTGTGTCGTGGCAGGAGGGGGATGGGGGAGGACCCCCAAACCTTACTAAATTCCCCCCCCCCCCCCCCCCCCCCCCCAAGTCCCTATAAAAAGGGCTTAAGTGTGGGGAGATAGGGGGACCCTTCATGCTGGAAAGAAAAAAAATTGAGAGAGAGAGAGAGGAAGGGAGAGTAAGAGGAAAGAGGGAGAGTAAGAGAAAAGAGAGAGAGAGAGAGAGAGAAAGAGAGAGAGAGAGAGAGAGAGAGAGAAGGAAATAGTTTTTTTTCCCTCTTTGAAGAACTCTGAGCTTTCTGTCTTTCTTTCTCCCCCCTCTTGGAGAAGGTCTTTGTAGACGAGTCCCTTCCACGAGGAGCCATCTCTCTCGTAACTTGGGTGCGTAGCCGCGAAGAAAAAGCCAAATCATACGATGCCTCCCAAGCGAAGTAAGGTCCAATTGAACATGAATCTCGCTTCAACCGATGGAGCTGTGGGTCAAGGAACCATGTCACTCGGTACTCAGGTGCGTCCCATAAATCCTACCATGATGGGAGGCCTTAAGAACATAGACCGACTTCATTGGGAAGGGAAAGGTATTTGGTGAAAGTCTATGATAACTAATCACCATTTAGTTTACGTCATTTTATCATATTGGAAATTGTGTTTACTCACACTTTGGCATGTTTTGAAAGAGTAAAATTGCATGAAAGATTTTGCATTCATGCACAAAAAAATAATAATCAAGGACCTTATTGATTGTGTTCGTGATGCTTTATATTATGCACTAACATTAGCATGCTTGAAGGTACTAAAAATGGGTTGTTAAAACACTTATGTATATTCATCAATTAAGTGGAAATTGTACTTTTTTCTTTGCATCACGGAATTTGTGAAATTGGAAAGGTAGAAATGATGGCTTGAATCAAGTACATGAAGTTCCTGAATTGCTACGATAACGATTAAGTATATCTAGGCCATTGCAATACTAAAACATGTATTAGGCCCCTATAAACCTTCAAAGGGAAGTGGTTTGCTTTTGCCGTAGGCCTGATAACTTCACGTCCTCCACCCAAAAGAAAAAATATGTCTCTATTTGTGTTTTGCATAAGCACGTCGAAATGAATTCCCAAAAGCAAAGGCATGCATTGCAGCATTGTCCTGGGGAAGAGATGCCTCTAGATTGCGTGGCATCATGATAAGTTTCAATTGCACTACTAGGGATTCATCTTGAAGATAACTGTAAACCGCACATACAAAATACTAATAATTGCTCAAGAGCCATTCAATAAAAATGAACCCTATATACACAAGGATAGGGCTCAACTCAACTTATTTAGGGCTTTAAAGACATTAAGCCAATCCATTGTTATTTCATAGGGGGACCATGAGACAAGTAAAACACTCAATGGTCTCTATTCTAAATCTGGCCACGATAAAGCTAAAACGACCTTGGAAATATCACCTTTAACCATGACACAATTTGACGTTAATACAACAGAGTTCGAGTGTTGTTTCTTCCAAGATAAGATCCTGGATTTAAAGGCTAGCAAGCTAAGATAGCTACCATCCGCGAACTATCAGATATAGATCCAATTGCATAATTGCTCGTTCCCTTCACATAGTCGGGGGGGGGGGGGGGGGGGGGGGGGGACAAAATGAAGGTATTTCCTATCCTTCGGAGGATATGGGTGTCCATAAAAGAGAATAGACTCCACAAAAAATTATCCATAAATTTAGTATCATGATCGGATACTATCTTTAATGGCATCCCATGAAGCTTGAACACACACTCCATAAACTAATTAGCCACTTGTTTGGTAGAAAACTAGATCTTAGTTGTGGGATGAAATGGACAGATCGTGTTAACTAATCAACAACCATATAAATGCTATTCATTCCATGCTTCCTTGTAGGAAATCCCACGATAAAATCTATACTTATATTAATCTACTTCCCTTGAGGAATAGGTAATAGTTGAAGCAATCCATTGGGTAAAAGAGTGAAATTTTTATTTTGTTCATGCGATAAACATTGTATGAAATAATCTTTAATATCCTGCCAAATGCCCTTTCAATAAAAACTCATATGGAGAGTATCAAATGTCTTGAACAACCCATGGTGGCCTGCCAAAGGTGAATACATTCTTGAAAGATGTGATGCTTGAAGGATGTTTGAGGCATCAAATAAACCCATCCTTTGTACCATAAAATTCCATTATGCTATGAGAAATTAGGATACACTTCACCTCTTCCTTACTAAAATTTTTCTCATCAGTTGGTGACTACTTTTTCAGCAAGCAAATAATATTATTGTATGTCATGGATCCAAACTTTGTATAGGGTAGAGATTGAAAAAAGTGAACATGCCCATATCCTTGACAATACATGTTCCATAATATTATCTTTACTAGCCATCTAAGAGATATTAAAATCATAGCCTTGAAGTGTAGGCAACCACATTTACTGCTTATTAGAAGATAAAGTATATTGAGAAAGGAAATATATTTAGCACACGATGATCACTGTTGACCTTGAAATCATTGCCATAAATGTAGTGATGCCACTTTTCAATTGCATGAAGAATCGCGAGTATCTCTTGTTCATATACTTGGAGTTGATGCTTTTTGTCATCCAATTTTCTACTTTCATAGGCAATGACTCCATGATCTTGACATAGAACAATCTTGATACCTCTTTCACTATCATTTGCACATATAATGAATTCCTTAGAAAAATTTGGACATACCAAAATTAGTGCTCAAATTAGAAGTGACTTCATTTTGCAATAGAATCCCAAAAGAAAGCCTATTTCTTCAACTAGTTGGTCAATGGAGCCACAATATGTGCACAAATTTTAATGAATTACCAATAGAAAGGATAATCCAAGAAAATCTCTCAACAAAGATGTTGAATTAGTAGGGATTTACACATTGCACCTTCTTTGGGTTCACTTTGGTCCCACTCACACTGACAATGTGACCCAAATATTCCACTTCATCCTCCATAGAAGACTACTTGGATTCTACCTCCTTGGATTTGCTATATAGGAGAATGTTGTCAAAGCAAACGAGGACCATTTTAAATAAGAATAATTGAAAAATCTTATTCATAAGTGCTCAAAAAGTGGTTGGGGTGTTTGATAGTCTAAAAGGCATTACCAAGGATCGACACAATCCCCTTTCAGTCCTAGGATAGGCCATATATGCTATTCCAATGTAAATGCATGCCTCTTAATTCCTCTCTTTAACAAGTGAAAAAGGCTAATCAAATGTATAGAAAGAGAGATTGAAGAGAATAGAATCACATAAGCCATGAAGAATGTTGACAGGGAGAACCAATCAATCAATTCTCCTTCTTCAAAAGGGTCCAAATCTTCAATGCCAGTTTTAGTGTTACTTGCTTGCCTTGATCACTATTTTGATAAAATTTTCAATTCTTCAAATGCTCTTAAGGGCCATTTGCTGTCCACTATTGTCCATAGCAAGAGAAAGCTCCAAATCTTAGTAGAATGATCAAATGTTATTGAAGTAATTTCTCTTGAGTCTTAATCATACTCCTAGAAGCAAGTTGCTGAAAGCCCCTTCAATTTTACAAGAATATAAGAGATTTTAAGCTTATCCTACTGCCCATGGTAGAAGATAGAGAGAAAATGCTACCAATCATGAGAGAATGCTTTAATGTTGATCCAATGTGGATAGCTTGAGCTTCATAAGGATTTTTAGGAGTAGAATGAACCAAAAGCACCTTGATTAGACCAAAATTATTGCAAAAATCTCATGTTGCCTTGATTTATTAAGTAATAAAGCTTGAAACATGAAGCTTATGGACTCCTTGTCATAGTTAATACCTTCAATCAATACAATAGAGGCCTCAAATGAACCAATACTTCAGTTAGAATGAGAATAAAGCCCAATACCATGGTAAAATACAAAGTGGACTATTGTTGCTCTGTTATGATAGGTATTGGAAGGGTTGAAATGGAGAAGAAAGGCCTTCAAAGATCTATATGGAGGATTACCAAGGCTACTTGTAGTGTATAGAAGTTGTTCAACAAGGAGGATAATCTAGATTCGAGTTGCAATCAAATTTTGCCCCTTCATGATGAGCACAAATCACACTAAATCTAGTACTAACTCACTCTTGTTTGGCTACCATAAGTAGAGCTTACTTGAGCTCCTTTAGTAGGCCATCATTCCATTTACATCTTTACCTTATGACTAAGAAGCCATAGATCCATCCTCCAATAGTCCATATAGTGAAGATAAACAAGAATAGTAATGAAAATTTTTAGATAGATTAGCATGAAATCCAAGCTATAGGTGGGCCAGTAGGGTGGTTACTAGGCTCCTCTTGATGCAAAGATTCACGTTCTAGAAGCCTTTGAGGTGTTAGAAGCCATGGGAGAGAGACAGTTGTAGATCTCCTCTATGGAAACTCCAAGTGAAGCTTGAAAGGAGAAAGGGAAACCTTACTTTAGAAAAATAGAGGAGAAGATAGTCTTCACTAAATCCCTTGAGCTCTTATTTGTCCTCAGGTCTTAAAAAGGCCACTCAAAGTTGGTCACAATTTGCTAAAATGGCATCTCATCACCATTTCTTCCAAGATCTTATCAATGACCTCCAAAATGACCACAATTTACTGTAGCAGAGCCTACGTGGTCATGGTCATAGGAAATAACTAGATAGAGACTAGATCCTCAACTACTATAACCAATCTTTGATGCATAGGAGGTCCACACAAAAGCTTGAAAATGACTATCTTTCTAAAATATCACCATGCATATCTCAACAACATGCTCAGGCTACTTATGCATCTTCTCTTCATGGAAGACAACATCATGGCTACGGATCACCTTTCGAGCATATGGATCCCATAAGCAATAGCTTATCTCACGTGCATCCCCATAACTAAGAAAGATGCATTTCTTAGACTTACAGTCATGCTTATTGCTCTTGTCTTTGGAAACATGGTAGAAAGCCTCACAACCAAAGATGTGTAGATGAGTATATGAGGAAGGTTTTCCAAACCATGTCTCCTCTACAACTTGATAGTCAAGAGTAGTGTACGGGGATCGATTAATCAAGTGTATGACAATAGTACCTACCTTAGTCCAAAAATGTTTTTGCAAGCCTACCCAGCTAAGCATACTATGGTCACTCCTAAATCATCCTATTCATGTACTCAGTCATACCATTCTGGGGGGTGGGGTGTATGGGGTAGTCAACTAACGCTTAATATCCCTCTCATCACAAAACTCCTCAAAGGCTTAGAGACATATTTATCCCCATTATCTAACCTTAGGCATTTTATTCGTGATGCCTAGTCTGGTTCTCAACTAAGGCAATCCAACATTGAGATGTAGCCAAGACATCCGATTTTTGCTTTATGGGAAATGCCCAAACCTTATGTGTATAGTCATCAATGAAAGCAACTAAATACTTTACACCACCTAATGACTTGCAAGGCATGGGACCAAAGACATCCAAATGAACAAGAGACAAAGGCTCACCCATACATGTCATACTAGACTTTTTATGCATATTGCATGTTAGCTTGCCATATATACAATGATCACAAGACTCAAAACATTTAAAGTCAAGGGACAAAAGATACTACAAACAGGTAATCATTTTCATTCCTTTCAAGGATATGTGCCCGAGGCAATGATGCCACAAAGATACATGTGAAACTAGATCCATTGTCAAAATAATGTCAATTGACCTAGACACAAGCAAGGGGTAGAGTATTGGACTTAGGACCATGTGTAATGACAAGATTCCCATGGGTAAGCTTTCATGAGAAATCACCAATTAAAACAATATAGGCTGCATCATCCAAAGTGCTAACATAGATAAGGCTCTTCATGAGAGCCAGTACATGACGTACATCATGAGGAGTAAAAATGTTGCCGGAGCCATGGACATCACCAAGGTGATGATGCCACAGAGATACATGTGGAATTGCATTCAATGCCAAAATATAGTCAATTGACCCAATGATAAGCAAGGGGTAGAGAGTATTGGAATTAGCACCACATGGAATGACAAAATTCCCACGAATAAGCTTTCATGAGCAATCATCAAAAGAAACAACATAGCCTGTATCATCTAAAGTGCTAGTAGAGATAAGCCTCTTCTCGTGAGAGCCAGTACACGATGTACATCATGAAGAGTAAACATACTGTTGAAGTTGGACATCACCAACACCAACTATCCCCAATGCTAGGTCATCACCCAAATGAACAGATCCAATCATATTACGATAGGAGTGAAACCATTCTCTATGAGGGGTCACATGAAAGGAAGCCCTTGAATCCATCAATTAACACTGAGTGTACCCTGACAAAGCACTAGTTAGTTGTGAAGTATCAATAGAAGAAGTGCAAGTATGTAATCATCATGAAAATCAGTTTGCACAATATTAATCTCTTCAATCTTAACACTGAACTTGCTAGGGACAATGTTGCGATCATTATTTTGATCATGTACTTTACCCTTGCCCTTTTCCTTGCTTTTGTCTTCACAAATTTTGTGGCACTAGGGTCAAATATGTCCTGCTTTCCCATAGTAATGACAAGTCGATGAGGAATGATGGCAACAAGACCTCATGTGAGATTGTCCATGTAACTAAGGGAAAATTTGTTGAGAGTGTCTCCCATGGCAAGCATTACTGATCAAAGCATGAGAGATGTGGGAAGCATCAACATTCTTTCTATTAACCTCTTTAGTCAAGGGTGCACCCTCTACATCGTGCAACAAATGTACCCTATCAGTAGGTATGTTGGTACACATAGTAGTACGAAATGTATCCCATGATTCAAGTAGTGTAACTAAGAGGAATGAAACTTATTTAATTGAGCTCACATAGAAGTGCTCTCCTTCATGTGAAGGTCCATGAGTTGCTTCAACCAATACATCTAAGAAGTAGGGCTCTACCGTTCATAGACATTGTGAATCGTTTCCCATAAGTCCCATGCGGATTGCCTATCATCAGAGACAAAATTATAGAACACCTGTTTAGAGAGGGACAATATGATGGTGGACCTATATAGCTCATCTAATTCAATCCAACCCTCTACATCAATAAGTTTGGGCTTGACCCTTATGTTTCAAAGGACTAATATGCATTTCTTGCACTAAAACTTGCTAGATTTAGGTCTTCCAGCAGCCATATTTGGTGCCATCTAACTAATCAATATTAAAGATAGCACTATCACTCAAGCCATTAGTGATAATGAAGGCAAACAAGTGCACAAACTGTCAAGGCTACTGTAATTACTAGAAACACCCCTAAAACCACTACTAAATCAAGCCCAAAGCAAGAGAACTGCTGAACCAAAATGGGGGCCACAAGGTATGACCAAAATAGAGTTAAATAGAAGTGATTTTTCTCATTGAATTATGCACGATCTACAATTACAACTTGCTGTAAATCAAGTACAACTGTAAGAAAACCAAGCCAAAACTGAGCTATCACTTATACATGACAAACTAGAATTGCTAGGTGATAGCCTATGTCATGTGGGGTGTGTAAGAAACTCTAGCAACCATAGACAAGTACCCAAAGCTATCTACTGCAATCTATTAGTATGATAATACATCAATTGGCATAACCAACCATGCATGTAGCAGGTTCTCAGGGTAACGGAAGAAACCAACCAAAGGCACGACTGAATGAGAAAAATCTCAATAAAGAGCCAAGATAGGTGTATGCATAACTAACAATGATAGATGTCGGTGCTAGTCCAAGACAAGTGTCAACTCAGGTCATCCCTCAAGGCATAAATTACAGATATATAGCATGTATATAAAGTGAATATCCCATCGTGTCAATAATCAAGCTTAACTATATAACAATGAGCTCTATGTAACATCAAGGCCAATGAAGTGGCTCCATTGGAATAAATTTAGATGTAGATTGAGAGCAATCAAAGCTCAGATACATCATGCACATAGCATCAAACATTCAAGATCCAAGTGTATACATCCAAAGCATCCAAGTTAAAGTAGTTGGAAAAGCATCCAAGTAGGTAATTGACCAATGTCAATGTCCAAAGCTTTTGAATAACTCAAATGCAAGTCAAAGGCAAAGCCCAATGTCCATCAAGCATAGCTAAGGCATGTAGCATCCATATCAGACTAGTTAACTAACATTCAAGCAAATAGCCCAAGTATCATCCAAGGATAATAGGCATAAAGAGTCTCAATTGGATGCCTGCTATAGCAAATGACAAAAAATGTCAATAAAATTGAGCTTGAACCATGGCTCAAATGCATTTATGAACCATGACAAAGCATGTCACATCATCCATAAGTATCATTACATCACTCAAATAGTTGGTAAGCACTAGGAGCAATAGGCATATGCTTTCACTGAAAAAATAAGCTTCAACCTTGTTATAAACAATAGCAAATCTCTACCTAGACTAGTAAATGAAGTGCTCTAATCAGCCCAAAATGATCTCCAAGAAATAGGCAAACATTCCCAAAGGTACGAGCATCATGCATGCATAACCATTGAGCAATGGACATGCAATATAGGGGGATCCCCCTCTTATGACAGCCTATGGACTATTTACATAGTCAATAAAATTGAGTATAAAGGGCTCAAACCAATGCCATAACTAAAGATTGATGCCAAGGTTGATTCTTGAGTAACCAAGATGTATATGAGTGCCCAACAAGGGACTAATCTACTAAGCTAGAGTAGAACTTGAAATTAGGAGCAAACTGTTGAGATCATGTTTTTGTTGTTGCTGAGTGGGTTGAGCACTAATGAGTGCTATGGGAGCTCAAGGGAGTCCCAAAGAACCCTTACAAAAGTCCTCAATAGAGGCATTGATCAACATAAATGAGAGGGAGCTTTGATTTGAACCTCCATAGGGTAAATCATAGTTGCCTTCATTATGAACTAAGCCAAATCCTTATTGAAGTGGACTCAATGTTGGCTCAAGATTTCTCTAAGCAAGATCCAAGAAGCCTCAATGAGTGCTCAAGCAAGTAGACGACCGATACGAACCTCAAAGGTGTGGCTATGGGTGCCAATAATGAAAACCCTATTGTAGGTATTCAAGTGGAAGTTGAAGTAATGCCAGGGACCAAGCTCAAGCTTGCGAGAAGATGGCTCTAATACCGGCTAAAGGGAGGTAATCCCTAAAATGGAAGCACATGAGCAAAATTAAGAGCTATGGTGGAAGGATCAAGAGCAACAAAGAGAGAGAGAGAGACACACAATGTGGAAACTCCAAAAGTCACAACGACCTTCCCTTTATTCAATTGTCGTTGAAATAATAAAGAATGAAGTGATAGTGATAACATTGCCGATCTTGGTTTTTATAAGCATAATCTCTTTGAAAAGCAAACTAAAACATCACATAAGAGAGGTAATGAGAGCAACAATCAAAATGTCTAGATTTGGTTTATATTGATTTTTTGGGCTAATGTCCATGGTTTCATTAAACATAGCATTGTACTTTGTCACTTTTATAGATGATGCTACAATGAAGGTTTGGGCTTATCCTCTTCATAATAAGGGTGATGTGTTGGATGCATTTCAAAAGTTCTTGTAATTTGTTGAGAATAAGTCTGATAAGAATCTCAAAGTGCTTGAGGAATAATAATGATGAAGAGTGCATCTCTCTTGCCTTTAGAGTCTTTTGTATAAGCTATGCTAACAAGAGACAATCGACATCTCTTGAGAATCTTGCTCAAAATGGTGTGGTTGAAAAGATGAATTTGACTAGGAAAGGGTCCATAGGATGCTCTCTAATGGTACTCTCACTAAAGGACTCTGGATTGAAGCTATAAAGACAACATTGCATTTGGTCGATAGATCTCCTAGCAAGGCATTTGATGGCAAGACATCAGGGGAGTTAGCAAGACACATAATTCTGATCACTTGCATGCTTTTGGCTATGAGAAATTTATGCATATATCTAAGAACAAGAAGAGTAAGCTTGATCATAAGTCTAAGAAGTGTAATTTTCTTGGCTATGGATAGTCATGTGAAATGGTCTAGTGCTCATTTGGATCATGAATCTAGAAGGGTAGTATGCAACCATGATATCATCTTTAATGAGGATAAATTGCATAAGAAACCTATCAAAATGACTAAGATCCACATAGAGGTATTTCATGAAGATGGGTAGACAACACATGAGCATACTATATGAACAATTCCACATGATGCAAAGCTTGGAAAGCCTATTAATGTTGAGATGGGAGTGCAATGGGATGGTGGACAACCTCATGTCTTATAGAATAGATAGATGGAATAGCTAGATGCCTCTTGTTGAGCCAGTTCTAGAGTGCTAGATAGATATACTCTATCTTTAGATTGTGTCATGGTCATAGATAATAAAGATGAGCCTTCTTGTTATATTGATATAATGATTAGGTGACAATCATAAGTGAAAGAGGGTTATGTAGTCAAAGATGGATTTTTTG
Organism: Lygodium microphyllum; assembly: GCF_053477565.2. NCBI lineage: Eukaryota > Viridiplantae > Streptophyta > Polypodiopsida > Schizaeales > Lygodiaceae > Lygodium > Lygodium microphyllum. Next base: position 148,370,123 of record NC_141145.1, read on the forward strand.
GCAAAAAAATGCTCCTTAGGAGTTAGTTCCTTTGCTTAAGGGAAAACATGCACTACCATATACGTAATTTATAAGCTAAAGATATCTCCATTTTTTATACATTGCCTAACTACAAGGCAAGATTGGTTGTCAAAGGATTAAAGAAAGAGAAGGGGAAATAGTCAAGATGATTGCTCTTCATATGACTATTGCTTTGATTTGCTAGAGAGGATATGAAGTTGATTCAAATAGATGTAAAGATTGCTTTCTCACATGGAGACTTGCATGAGGATATTCATATGTAGTAGCTTGATGAATTTCTTATGGAAGGCAATAAGTTGTTGGTGTATAAGCTACAACAGATCTTATATACTTTGGAATAGACTCCCAAGGAATTGTATCATAAATTTGATGCCATCTCAATGGTACAATAGTAGAGGGAGACCAATTACTACCTATACACTATAAAGGCTAGGAGTGATAGCCTTATTCTCTTGATTCTATATGTGTATAACATGTTGATTGTTGGGAAGAAAAGGTTTCATGAAACCTTTGACATGAAGAACTTGAGAAATGTTGGTCACATTCTTGGTATGCACATTATGTGAGACCAATACAAAAAGATAGTCTATATATATCAAAAGGAATACATTGGGAAGGTATCAAAGCATTTAAAGATGGAGAGGGGAAAGGTTATCAATGCTTCATTGCCTCCATCTTTGAAACTTAGGCAAGAGGATAGACTCAAGCTAGATGAGCAAAAGATTAAAATGGCCAAGGTTTCTTATACATTTTGCAATTGTTAGCTTGATGTATGATATGTTTGCTATATGTCTACATTGCCTATGCATTGGGAGTTGTTAGCAAGTATGTGGTAAACAATGGCAACAAGCATTGGGAGGTAGCAAATAGTATAATAAGGTACATGAATGGCACTAGATCTATGTGTGTATTCTTTGAAAGGAAGGATGCATTTGTTCTTGGATATGCAGATGTTGATTTTGTTGGCAGTATAGACTGTAGGAGATCTACTATAGGTTTTGTCTTCATGCAGATGTTTTCAAGTGCTAGGTTATTTGATCATTTTGCCTCTTGCACTAGAGGTGGTTTGATGCTCTTGGTCAAGGATCTCAAGCCCTCCCTTTGCTTCCAAGCTAATGAGATGGCAGTTGTATAGCACCAATGTTCAAGTTGAGAGGGAATCACTTATGATCTATTTTGTGGACATTACAAATATTTCAGCAATTAAAGCAAAGCATTGGGAGTTTCTAAATCTTCAACTCACTTGCCATATTGCAATCCTTCTAGAGGACTCAAATATGATACAGAGGCTAGATGATCAATTGCATGGAGGGAAAGGAATGAGTTCATGCAAGGTTGATGCTTGGGAGGACTTGGTGCTATGTTGTGACCTTAAAGATCCAACCCTTCTTACCTCACCAGAGTGCTTCTTTACTTGGCAAAAAAATTATGTTAGCCCTACATGGAAAACGATAAAAATTGATAGAATTTATGTCTCTTAGGGTGTGTTTGGATTGGTGGAAAGATTTCCTACTAACAATTCACTAACACAATAGCCTCCTCTCATCATGTTTTGATCCTTATCTCATTTAATATGGTGCTTGCACGACATTCTACTAATGGTTCTCCTCCCTCTACATTGAATACAACATTATTGAATGGTCCTACTATCTTAAAAGGTGCACTAAAGATGGATGATGCCAGGGACAAATATGTTATGCTTGACTTCAATTGGAAAAATTTCTTGGGTGTTCTCACTACATTTGGAAAGGACTTTAGAAGGAAATATATCTAAAAGGAGAAATGAATATAAGGATGTTGTTGTGGCAAAGGATTGTATATGTAGTTGTAGTCATGCGATCGAACCATGAAGAGATATTGGATGAAGTTGAAAATAATATCGAAATCCAAGAAAGTGTGAAGTTCCAAGTGGCCCATATCCAATAAAAGGTAAATGGGAGGCAATGGGGGATGGCTGTAATGAGTTTTTTCAAAAAATCCCTTATTCTTAAGCAACATAAAGAGACCATCTCTTGTAATGAGGATCTCATTGGAATCTTGTAATTGACAAGCATTTGTCACTATTAGTGATATTGTAGTAATTTTAGGTACAGAGCCTCGTGTTGCCACATGTTGTGATTGTTGGCTTAGAGAATTCCTAGAAGATGGTAGCATGCTTTAGTCTTTTAATCAAGGGATGATTAAACTTGTGCCTCAGTCTCCTATGAAAACTAAGGTGGCTTGCTAGAGTCCACTTACCATGTTGGAATTCACATATGAACTGCTTGCCAAAGCTCTAGTAATGTGTATTAAACACTGGCTCTCCATGATTATACATGGAGGGTGAATGGATCCATTTTTGGTAGAAGCATCCAAGATGTTGTCTTGAATCTCATTTTCTCTATGGATTATGCTCTTAGCCTTTAAGAAGAACTTTCCCTTGTCAACATGGAGTTGGAAAAGGCAAATAACCACAGCAGTTCAACTTTAATTATGGTTTCCTCTCAACTTTAAAGTTTCACCGTGTTTTTTTGCTATGGTCAACACTCTTTTAAAAAATAGTTTTTCTTTGATTAACATCAATGGTGTATTTTTCAAACCCTTTTTACTGAGAAAGTATATTCAGTAAGGTTTTTCCCTCACATCAGTCTTTTTTTCCTTAATCGTGGACCCAATACTCTACAAAATTTATAAGAAGATCTAGGTTGGCACCATCAAAAGAACATCCACTATGTGATGGGAGCATAACATCAACCCAATTCCTTATGTTTATGATAGTGCCTCAATTGTTGTTATTGAGGAGGAATGTATGGATTCTTTACTTGTAGTATATTCAAATTTTGTTGATCTTTTTATCTCCATGATTAGTCAAACTAAGGTAGTGTTTATCTATCTTTTATGGAAAGAGCTTGAAGTTTAGATCTTGAGCAATGGTTTTAACCTCATCAAACTTGGGAGTCCCAATTGGGGTTGATCTCTTTGTTAAGTAGTGGTTTTTGTGGTACTACAACAAGTTCATAGCCAAATTGAATAAATGGCCTTCTATGCCCCCAATATATGCAATAGAGCTTATAGATACATCTAGCACTATCTATGTAGACTCCCTTCTCTCTTTTAGTAAGAGATCCTAGCTTATGGTTCAGTTGTTTCAGTGATTCTTAGAGTCTTGGAAAGGTAGCAATTACCCCCCACTTATTAGTTGGGATGTCTTAACTATAAATGAAAGACATGGTGGGTATAGTTTTGAAGCACTTCTTGATAAGACAAAAAGACTTTCCTTTGACCTAATAAGGAGAATGCATATCTTTCAGCCAAAGAATGCATATCTTTTAGCCATGGAATATTCTTCTTTGGTGTTGGATTGTGAAATTACCCATCAAAGGATGTCATTTTCCTTGGATGGATTGTCGTCTATTGCTACATGCATTTCAAGATTGAAATTCCTTCATCCAATGTTGTGTAGATGTTGGTTCACACAACCTTGGCAATATATATTGGATGACTCACACTAGACCCTTCTCTAAGTAGGAACCCTAGGCTAAATCTATATACTTATAACCTCATAAATACACCAGTTGATTGTGACCCTAAGATGGCTTATTTACTACATCTATGTGTGCTGAGCATGTGGGAGTACTTGTGGGCTATTGATAATGGCTATTGTTTGATGTTGCTACAATCATGTATCTTCCATCTCACTGAAGTGGAGGAGCATTGGTTAATCTATAGAAGAGAGGATTAGACCACCTCCATGGTGGCCAACACCATGTCTATCGTATAATCCATGGAAAGCGTTGGGGGACTCATCACTTATTATTCCTACGACTACTCAACAAAAGTGGAAGAAAGAATAATAGGGACTCATTCCCTTTTATTCCTATGACTACTCAATAAAAGTCGAAGAAAGAATGCCCAATGGCCAAGATTATACATGGAAAAAAATGTTGAAGTTGTTATAGAGATATGCTCATGTAGATTGAATGTATTTAGATGGAGGCTATCTCAAGAAATTGTCTCTATGTGCCTGATTGGGTAGCAAGATGGAAGTTAGTCCTTTGTATCCCTTTTGTAAAAGATTAGAGAAAATGGGGAAATACTTATAAGTAATTATTCCATAATAAGTAGTATTAATTTAGAAGAAGATTAATAGATGTCTTAAGGATACTAATCTAAGAGATGAATTTGGTATTATTCTCATATAATCATTGCTCTTTTTGGTGGGGACGGTGGGCACTTGGATAAAGATAGTTGGCATCTAGTCTCCTTGATTAGTGCAGTGGCCCTCAAATTTCTTGAGAGTAGAAGAAACAACATTTTTTTTTGTTAGAGCTCATACTAAATTCCTATGGATTGTATCAAGCCTCTTGTTGATGATTGTTTGGTTGTAATTAAGTCTATTTGTTGAGGACTAAAATGACTTGCTTTTTTGTTGGTTTTTGTTGTTTTTTGGGTGGTGGGTGTTGAATGATTGTTGGGTTTGAGTAGTGTTTGAATGATTTTTTGAAGTAACTTGGGATGAACTAAATGCTTTTTAGAAGATGATGATGATTTTTGATTGAGTAATGATGTTACGTTAGGTTCTATGGTATGCTTGAATGGTTCCATTATGCATGAATGGTGTTTGTTTGAATTTGTTGAATTATTAGGTTTGAGTATGGTTGAGTATATGTCAAATGATTTTTTATGAGTGTGAATAGTTTTGGTTTGAGTTATGAGGTTTTACGATGTTATGTTGTCTCTCTGTAGTGTTCTACTGAGCTTCATATATTTTGTTGTCTTCTATTTTATTCTATGAGTACTTTGTGAGATGAATGCTTATTAAGGGAGTGAGCCTAGAATGGAAGAACATGAGCGGAAGTAAGAGCTATGCTCGAAGGAGCAAGAGAGAAAGAGAGAGAGACACAAGATGTGGAAACTCCAATAGTCACAATGTGTGACCGCGACCTTTCCTTATTCAAATGTCATTGAAAGAATAAATAATAAAGTGATAGTGATGGTGGGTGCCTACCACCTGGAATGTATACATGTGCCAATACTATCAATGTAATAATATACGGGCGGCTAGGCGTAGGCACCTTTATCCCCAACAACCTTCCACTTAAAGGCAAATGTGCCTCTAGTAAGGAGAGAATAAGAAAAAAGTGACAAAGTACAAATGTACATAAGTACAATAGGATGAGGAAAGATGTCATCTCATTCAATGCCCATCAACTTCTTAAGGAAGGAAAAATGCTCAATTGAGAGACTTTTCATGAGTAGATCTGTAGGATTTTGGTCAATTGGGATCTTGAAAAGGTTAATAAACTTGTCCTCAATGACCTCTTTGATAAAGTGGTAACACACCTCAATTGTAATATTTCCGCTCGAAATATTAAGTCGACCTTAAATCCTGCACACCCCGCGCAATAAGGCACCCCAAAGTAATCTCCCACATCATAAAAAGTTGGTAGTTAAATGCTTATCCCGCGCGCGTGATAATAAACCCCAACCGCGTTGTGCAAATAAGGCCGAGGCTAAAACCTGCAAGCCGCACGAGAACACCCTTTTCGGGTGAGGCAAAAGGATAATGGATAAGAATTTTGCAATTTTTTAAAATTATTAACCCCCTCCCCCCAGCCGATGCATGGTGGGGAGAGGGAGTATGGAGGAAACCTTGTGTTATGTGGAGAGCATGGGGGAGAGAGGAAGCATGCAAGCCACCCACGTGGGAGGCTATCTCCCTCCCCCCCCAACTATATGAACCCCCCCTCCCCTTGAAGCTTGGGAGGGGAGGGAAGAGAGAGGAACTGTCGTGAGCAGCCTACTGCTGCCATCATGCCGTGCAATCCGCCAGACAGCCGCGCTGTTGCCGCCCATCCCATCGCCATCACCATTATCATCACTCTCACCTTCTTCGTCGTCCTCACCATCCTCCTCATCATCATCATGTTTTTTACTTCCACGTTTCTGACAGACACAGAGAAGCAATAGAAGCTTCTTTGGAAGCTTCTAGTTTTGAGCTTCCATAAAGGCTGTACATTGCGGGTTTTCCTTAAAACCACCTGCTGTGTAGGGCGGTGTCCTGTGTAGAGGAGAAGAGCTCAGTCAGAGAGGGTTTGTTACACAAAAGTAACCCAAGGGAAAGCTGCTAAACAAAGTATCTACGTCATCTATGGCTCCCAAGAAAATGGCGAGAGGCGCATACGCGGGAGTTTCTACCCCGAGCACACGCGTGGACATCCCTACAAGTCCTCATGCCCAGGTTCTTAAAAGATTAATTTCGCATAAAAGGAATGCATTAGGCACGTTAATTTTCATGGGAAGAATGCATTTACGCATGTCTCTAGTTCACGTAGTCAAGTTAAAATACATTTGGGGAATTTATCTCCTTGGACGAGTTACAAGAGTTAGTGCATGTCGTGCATTTGGGTTTGCTTGCATTTCCAAGATGCAAATCCTAAGCGCATATTGCATAGGTTTAAAAAAAATATGGAATTGTTTAAATGCATCCTTGATTGGCCGCGAAAAGGAAAAGCGCATAAGGTATTTAGGTAATAATTTTCTACTTGCGGATTCGTATGAGATAATCATTGTCGTCCATTGGATATTGTTCAAGTAGTTGCATTGCATGGAAATGAAACCATGAACTTGCATGTTGCATGCAAAGACGCTTGCATTTTAAGTCGAGTTAAGTGCCGTAGAACGGATTAAGTCAACGATAGTCTTATGACATTCGTCATGTGTGGACTTCTTTTATTGAAGTTTGTATTTAGGAAAAGATGCATTTCATATTAAAGCTTGAATTCAATTACATTAAACGAAAGGTTTGTAGGCATAGCTTTTGATGTAAATCTATGTAGGTCTTATGCAAGTTATCCCCCTAAATTGTCAATCATTAAAGCTTGGTTCCGTTGCATCATTATAGTTTTAGCGCAAGGGAAAAGAAATGATCATTGAAATCTTTTAGTCGCATAGAAGTAAAAGTCTATGATTCGCATACTTGCATGGAAAGTTGTATCTTGAATTTATTTATTTGTATCTCTTAGGAAAAGTATTTTCATATCTTCTAAGCAAAGGTCACTCTTGTCGCAAGACAATTAGATCATTTTAGGTAGATCACTTGTAATGGCATAACCCTCAAGGGTTTCGTAAAAGCATAACTAGTTGGTACGACGAACACCTCAAAGTGCTAGGTAGGGTTTAGCTACGTTAAAAATTCTACATAGTATCGCACTTGGGATGCTAAGCTAAGACTTTCGATCCCAAGATCCTACCACATTCACGGAATGTTAGGGTTAATTGGATGCCCATACAATAATGATCTAGGGTTTTTACCCTAGGGTAAATTGGCCTAATACTAGACTTTCGATTGAGTTTAGAAACCCTAGGGCCAAACGTTGTCGGCCTAGTATAGTTAGGGTTGGGTTGGGTCAAGAGGATTCCCAAACCCTACATCTTGACTAAATATATTTCTTGACCAAGGAACGTCGTTTGATGGGAGAAATGATCCCCCAAGTCAGATGCGACTCCTATGCAACAAGTTGCAACATCGCATGGCTTTGTGTTTAAATCACAAGATAGATTTGCCACTCTTTGGAACAAGGTTGGCAGGTTCTAGTGCAAGTCTAATTTGCAAGAGGATGAGTAGACATCCTGCTACATCACCTTTCCTTGCGCCGATTTTCCAAGTTAAAGGAAGTTATGTATTGCCTAGCAAGAAATTGACCAATCAAGTTAGGGCGACGAGGCTGCCAAGGATTTATTGTCTTAATTTGAGGAACCTAAGGTGTTGGTTAATATGGGTTAATAGGGTATAAACCCTAACCCAAGGATAAAAGGGCAAACAAGCAATGGAGCCCTTGGGATCTTGCCAAGTCGAAATTGATCCCAGATCGAATGCTGGATGCATTCGGAGAGAAGGAATTATGCCTTAGCAGTTGGCCAAACAAACGACCACTGGATTGATTGTGTTTGTACAGTTAGGATCACTATTTGTTTTTCTTTGCTCAAAGAATCTAAAGCTGAAAAAATAATTAATGCTTCAGGTTGAAGGCCTGGAGGGAGAGGCAGCATTAGTTACCCCGACTATCTACCTGACCCTATCCAAGGGGTACGTGGACCGAATCCACCTCGAGAGGTCTCTTTGTGGGTACTACTTGGAGTAGGAGGATGCTTGGGTGCCAGGGGGGGCTCTGGCCATAAATCCCTTTCCTTCGGGTCCTGCACAAGAGGCCGACGTGACTCGGGATTGGATCTCGAGGCCCGCATACTAGTCTATGGGCGGAAACTTGGATTAGTAATCCTTGAGGATTGTTGGATTACCTTCGGGCGGATTATGGATTGCCTTCGGGCGGATTATGGATTAGCCTTTGGGCTAGATTATTATGACGTATTCCAAAGACTGATAAATAAGATCAATTGTTGAAAAGAAACTTGTTTGACATTGTTTTTCTTTATCAGTGCTTAAGTTAGGTGAAGGAACCGGTGATTAATTGGATAATTAAGGAAGCTATTTTTGCTTGTCAGATTAAATGTGGTAGGTAATTAGACAACTAAAGCAACCCTGAGGAAAGTGCGGTGGATGTGACCATGGGTCCGTTCTACAGAAGGGTGGTCTCAGTTGGCTGGGAAATTTTCTCAACAGAATTGACAACAAGGAAATGATGACCTAGAATCTAGAAAGGTAGAGTCCCGATTTATGTTGTTTTAGGGGAACGGAATGGGACTATGCCTTACGTGTAGAGAGGTCGAGCTTTGCATCCCTCTCGTTTCCCATTCTCCTTGAACCAAGTGCAGCATGAATCTGCTTCGACCCTGACATTTCTGCGTAAAGTAGTTCACGTAGGGTTCGACGCTAGTTACTCTCTAGGAACTTGACCATTAGGAAAACCATGATTCAGGTCGGTCCTAGGTGGGAATGGCTGGAATGCTTCCGCTATGTGGCAGACTCGGGAAGACCTAGATTGCAAACCCCGTGACATTCCATGGGAGTGCCGGGTGGCACTTTCTGGACTCTCTTCCCGATGGGCTGCTAAGACGTGTCCTACAAGTGAACAGGTGGACATGTAACATCAATGTGTTTCGTCTTCGCATGGAAGTCCAGACTCTTGGCTAATTGGATAGCACTCATAGAACCCGGATACAGTGTAGGGACCACATCAATAATACTAAGGTCTAGCATTAGAAAACCTAACTAGAGAGCCTCCTTGCAAGCCTCACAAAGTTGCAATATACTTGTAATGTGCCCTCCCGAGCTTTCCTTGGCGGTACATTCTTAGTAGCCCATCAAGAGATGTCTTAGGAAGCACCGTGTGGGATTTTGATGAAAACCTTGGAGTTTGCTAACTAAGCTCGGTTGATTCTATCCCATAATGGAAGTTCTAGCCGTTCCCATGAGGATCCAACCTGAGTCTTTCTCGTCAAATCTATTACTAACGGTTGATTAGTATTAGTGGTTTGAGATTCCATCCTTTATAGGAATTGCTGACTGAAATGGACTTACGTTGTGTTGGGTTCAAAAGAATGGGAGAAGTATACCACTTTGATTTATTCTACCCCGGGTTCTAAAGTGATGCAAGTTAGGCTCTACGATCTTTTATGGTCCATAAAAAATGCAATTTTTATTCCTTCTTAGGAAAGCTCTCGGGTTATCGTGACCACCCAACAGCCATAGGTCTGGATTAGTTGTCGAGGGTCCATCCTCTCGCTTCCCTTGAGAGAGTAGTTTTAGTTCGGGGGTCCATCCTCCCACTTCCCTCGAGAGAGTAGTTTTAGTTACCTAATTACCTACCACTTTAGGTTCAACATATAAAAACAACTTCTTTGAATTATTTCCCAATACAAATTCATTACACACATTTAATTCAGGATACAAAAATAGAGTAAAGTAATTCCTTCTTAATAGTTCCTTTCAGAAAAATGTTTTTTTACAAATATTTTCTTATGCAAAGGTATTATTTTCTCCAAGTTCCGTTCCCCAACTAGTATTGAAACTTCCAGGACACAATCTAGAATCGAGGGGTAGTTGGCAGTTTATAATAGCCTAGGGAGTTTATGACTAGAGCCCCTTGGTATCCTCACCTCGTCCTGCCAAACTAGAGTTTCCTACGACAAGACCTTTTGCATCATGATTGGTCTATACTTGTTGTAAGGTGCCCCAACTAGTATTGAAACTTCTAGGATGCAATCTGGAATCGAGGGGTAGTTGGCAGTTTATAATAGCCTAGGGAGTTTATGACCAGAGCCCCTTGGTATTCTCACCTCATCCTGCCAACTAGTGTTTCCTACGACAAGACCTTTCGCGTCATGATTGGTCTATACTTGCTGTAAGGTGCCCGCCCATCGACTATCCAAGCACACTTTTAGCGGTCTATCGAGAAAAGAATCTAAGCGTCGCTCCGCTACCCGGCATTCCCATGGAATGTTTTGAGTTTTTTTGCCTAGGGTTCCTCGAATTCACCTCGCAACAGAATGCTCACAACCGAGAATCCACTAGGATCGACCTGAAATTTGGACTCCTAGTGGCCAACGTCTCCTAACATGATTCTAACATTGGATCCTAGACATCCTACTTTACGTAGAGATACCCAAGCCGAAGCAGACCCATGCCACACTTGGTTCAAAGAGAATGGGAAACGAGAGGGATGTGCCGCTTAACCTCTCTGCCCATAGGGCATAGTCCCATTCTGGTCCCCTAAAATGACATGAGTCGGGTTGTAACCTAATAATACCTAAAGGTCGAATGACAGTAAAATCTTGTGAGAAGCCTCCCAGTTCTCTGGGACCACCCTGCCATAGGATAGACCCGTTGGGGGTTCCGCCCACCCGCTTCCCTTAATAGCTTTAGTTTTCTAATTAGGTCCTACCACATTTATGTGTGACACTTAAAGTCAGCTTCATTAATTAAGCCTTTTAGGAAATATGGTTTGTTCGCATAACTTATAGCACATCCACGAAAACAGAGCAAAGCAATCTATTGACAAACAAGTTCGAACAAGTTCCTTAACTTATCTTCAAGTTAATCTTTGTCTCCTGCCCATAAGGAGAAATTATGTATCCCTTTTGTCCAACAGAAGTGTCCCTTCTGCCCTACAGAAGCAACTGGTCCAAATCACATGGCACCCCAATTTTAATCCTTTATCTAGAATAGGATCTCCCAACATGCCTAGATGTTGGGGGCCACGGAGGTCTTCAACTCCATTCTAGACCTAGCAAGGGGTGTCCATAGCTCCACTTGACCGGCAAGCTGTCTAGGAGCAAAACATCATTCCCGTGGTTGGCCTTTTCACCACTCGACCTTTGGCCCATGAATCGAGCAGTGCCCTCTTTGGGTTAATCCACGATGCGATCATGGAGGTGATCCATCCGTGCAATATATCCTTTCCTTAATTAAATCCTTTAGGAATCTAGCACAACAAGGTATCCAACCCTAATATCATTTTCTAGGAAAACGTTCCTTTCTCCCCATGGAAACTTCTCATCACAGACCCTTGCCATGCATTTAGCATAAATCACAAGCACTTGGAACAATCATCAAAACAACAAACTAACAACTAGTTGAATGTAAAAACATTTAGGATGTTGTTAGATCAACCAACAAAAACCTGATTGTATTCTTGCCAAACAATGAAAGAATAGTCGCGATAATATTACCAACACATATATGTTCTTCCCCTTGGGATTAAAGAGAGATTCTATGTAAAATTTACTTAACACTTGTTTGCATAATTTTTAATGTCATGATTATGCCATCCATAACCCCTAACCAATTCTTCCTTGTAATTGCTCTATCCACGAATACGCCATATGCAACTAGGTGCAATTAACTTTTCCTTAATACATGCACTTTGCAAGTTCGATCTTTTGAATACGTGCGATAAAATTTATCCCTTTCGATGACCTATACTCGTGCATCATAGTATGGGGCCTAATGTATCTCATATGAGAATCAAAACAAGCATCTATCCATTTGGAAATACATTACTTATGACCGGAACCACAGTTGGATTGACAATGATGCCTTTGCCCGAAGCTTCGTTTCTGGTTGTGGGATTTCCATCCGCATGCAACGTTCTTCACTTGGAGGCCATCCTCCACAAGTAGATTCAAGAGATAAAGAAAGCAAAATCGATTCGAGATGGGAGAGTGTAAGAAAAGATGGTTAAGTCGAGGATCAAAATAGAGGGAATTAAGCTAACTCTCTTCCTTGCAGCCTGTCGGGGTGACTCTTCTCTCTCTCTCTCTCTCTCTCTCCTTCAAGCTCTCTCTCACAATCTCTTGGAGGGTATCCTTCTCTCTATCTCTCTCTCGCAGCCTCTCAGGGTCTCCTTATCCCTTGTTGTGCCTCCCCATGCCTCATATTTATAGTGAATTAGAGAAGAGGCTTGTGACTGAGAAGAGGAGCTCTTTGTGGAGGGGAATCTTGGAAAAAGCACTGATCTGATACTCAAATCATAGATTTTATGGTTCCATTGACTCCGAAAGGGGGGTAAAAATTCAAGGCACTTGGTTAGAAAGCTCTCATTTTACTCATTCTTCTTTTCTTTGTTCGAAGTGCTGTTTTTTGTTTGTAGACTACAATCGCAGCATGCGCGATTTTACCAGTCACTTTTCTTTTATAAATTTTCCAAAACTAACTAAAACATCACTTGTCTTTTCTTTTAAATGACATCAAGTTCTGAAAATCTCCATATCATTTTTTGGATAATATCTAAAATATACTAGTTTTACCCAAAATCTAATATTTTTGGACCATCCAAAATATACACATTAATACTAGTGATTAATATAGCTCATAGGTCTCATTCACGTTGTAACTTACGTGAAGGGTGGCTACGGTCCTTGTCAATCCAAGAAAAATATCGGATTTATGACTCTTGATTTTTTAACATATATTTTTAATTAAATAAAAAATATTTAATTATTAACATTAGTTATTATTTTTTTCTTTTTTAGTTAGTCTTTAGTTAGTAATCTTACTAACTTATTAATTGACTAACTAACTTTAAAACTAACCAACTAACTTTTATTGTGTGGAAATATTACATCCTCCTCCCCTTAGAGAAATCAAGATGTCCTCATCTCGAGAGAAACCGGGGGTATCATTATGGAACATGTGGGTTATGGGTCTATCATGCTTCGGCTGCACTTCTTTGATTACTCATAGGCATGCGGTCTTTTGGAACAACAACATATTGTATTTGATATATCGGAGTTTTGATTACAATAGAAAATTTATTGTAGTTACATCTCATGGATATCTTCTAGGTTAAGCTCAAATTCTCTTCGAGTTCTGTTGGGACAATTGATGTAGTTATGTCCAATGTTGTGGCACTCGGAGCATTAATGTTTAGGGTGCTTTGGACATTCCCTTTTGAAATGACCTAACTCCTTGCAATAGAAACATCGTGAAACTTTATCACTTGTGCTCACAAGATTCTTGGTTGTCCTTGGTAGGATTTTCTTCTTTAGACCAAATTGTCCTAGGATTCTTTTAGTAGATTGGAGTGGTCCTTTATCTTGGAACTACATTCCCAGATTATCCTCTTCTTAGTTCGGGATTGAGCTCCATGGACAATTGGCTTTGCTTGTAATACTAAAGAATACTTCCAAGCTTCAACATTCTAGTAAGACCCAATCTATATTAGTTGAGAAGAAAAGACTTAAGAGAAATTCATTGCATGTTATAACTGTCATTCCTTGCCAGAGTATCTCTAATCATTTGCAAGTTCTAGGCTCAAAATAGATACAACTCATATTACTTAGGTTAAATGTAGTTACAAGAGTAAAGTTTATTCCAATACAAGTTGTATTTCATGTCGACAAAATTTCTGGGATTTCTAGTCATCTTGAAGAGGTGTTGTCAGTTCTATGTCTTTGTGTTCATCTAATTCCTCTATATATCCATAGACTGCACTTGTGTAGCTTCGTTTTCTTGGAGGCTCAATGTCTTCTGGACTTAGATCAGGGCAGTCTGCTTGGATGTATCCTAGCTCATTACAGTGGATACATCGACGGTAGAGACATCTCCTATGGACGTGCCCTATCTCTCCACACGTATGGCATCTCTTACCCAGATCTCGGAAGTCATCTTTGCTACAATTGCCCGATTTAAGCTCTTGGATGACTGGATTCACTCGGAGTAATGCATCTTGCAAGTCTGTTGGACGCATTGCTCCAAGACTGTGGTTTAGAGGAGTGTTTAGGCCATGGCAAAACTTAGATACTTGCTGCGCAATATCCATTGGTGGCGCATATTTTAGTAGGGTTACAAACTTTAAGTAGTAAGCTTCCAAGGTTAATTCTAGCTGCTTGAGCTTGAAAAATTCATTCATTCTCAAAGTCTGGTAGGTTGGTGGAAGGTATTATCCGCGTACAACATCTTTCAACTGAGCCCAAGTGATAGGGGCTTCAAAAATACCTCGATTCTTGCACCATTGCTTCTACCACAACCGATCATGGCCAACTAGCTTAAGTTTGGCTATCATTGCTTGATTGGTAGAAGCAGTTCGCAAAGTAGCAAAAAAATCGTCCATCGACTCAATCCATATCTTTGCCTCAGCTACAACATCTATTCCTTCTCCATCAAACTTGGGTGCCTTAATTTGTTTGAGAAAAAAATTCTTCTCTTGCATGTCAGCATTTGTGGGTGCAAGAGGTGCCTAGCAATCAAGCCATACCATTTAGGTTATTCTATTCAAAATATGCCTATGAACCATACATTAATCAATCACACATCATTACAAAGTTTCGCTCTAATATCAACTGTAAGGTGCCCACCCACCGGCTATCCAGGCATGCTTTTAGTGGTCTATAGAGAAACGAATCTAAGCGTCGCTACCCGATGCTCCCATGGAATGTTTTGAGTTTTGTCGCCTAGGGTTCTCCGAATCCGCCTCGCAACAGAACGCTCATGGCTGAACCCACTAGGATCGACCTGAAATTTGGACTCCTAGTGGCCAAGGTCTCCTAATATCATTCTAACGTCAGATCCCAGTACTTTACACAGAGATACCCAAGCTGAAGCAGACCCATACTACACTTGGTTCAAAGAGAATGGGAAATGAGAGGGATGTGCCGCTCAACCTCTCTGCTCGTAAGGCATAGTCCCATTCTGGTCCCCTAAAATGGCATGAGTTGGGTTGTAACCTAATAATACCTAAAGGTCGAATGATGGTAAAATCTTGTGAGAAGCCTCCTAGTTCTCTGGGACCACCCTGCCATAGGACAAACCCGTCAGGGGTTCTGCCCACCCGCTTCCCTTAATAGCTTTAGTTTTCTAATTAGGTCCCACCACATTTATGTGTGTCACTTAAAGTCAGCTTCATTAATTAAGCCTTTTAGGAAACAGGGTTTGTTCACATAACTTATAGCACAGACACAAAAACATAGCAAAGCAATCTATTGACAAACAAGTTCAAACAAGTTCCTTAACTTATCTTGAAGTTAATCTTTATTTCCCGCCCATACAGGAGAAATTATGTATCCCTTCTGTCCACCAGAAGTATCCCTTTTGCCCCGCAGAAGTAACTGGTCCAAATCACATGGCACCACAATTTCAATCCTTTATCTAGAATAGGATCTCCCAACATCCCTAGACGTTGGGGACCACGAAGGTCTTCAACTCCATTCTAGACCTAGCAAGGGGTGTCTAGAGCTCCACCTAACCTGCAAGCTGTCTAGGAGCAAAACATCATTTCCGTGGTTGGCCTTTTCACCACTCGACCTTCGGCCCATGAATTGAGCAGTGCCCTCTTTGGGTTAATCCGCGATGCGATCATGGAGGTGATCCATCTGTGCAATATATCCTTCCTTAATTAAATCCTTTAGGAATCTAGCACAACAAGGCATTCAGCCCTAATATCATTTTCTAGGAAAACGTTCCTTTATCCCCATGGAAAATTCTCATCACAGACCCTTGCCATGCATTTAGCATAAATCACAAGCACTTGGAACAATCATCCAAACAACAAACTAACAACAAGTTGAATGTAAAAACATTTAGGATGTTGTTAGATCAACCAACAAAAACCCAATTGTATTCCTGCCAAACAATGCAATAATAGTCGCGATAACATTACCATCGCATATATGTTCTTCCCCTTGGTATTAAAGAGAGATTCTATGTAAAATTTACTTAATACTTGTATGCATAATTTTTAATGTCATGATTATGCTATCCATAACCCCTAACCAATTCTTCCTTGTAATTGCTCTATCAACGAATATGCCATATGCAACTAGGTGCAATTAACTTTTCCTTAATACATGCACTTTGCAAGTTCGATCTTTTGAATACGTGAGATAAAATTTATCCCTTCCGATGACCTATACTCGTGCATCATAGTATAGGGCCTAACATATCTCATACAAGAATCGAAACAAGCATCTATCAATTTGGAAATACATTACTTACGACCGAAACCACAGTTGGATTGCCAATGATGCCTTTGCCCGAAGCTTCGTTTCTGGTTGTGGAATTTCCATCCGCATGCAACACTTCGCTTGGAGGCCATCGTCTGCAAGTAGATTCAAGAGATAAAGAAAGCGAAATAGATTCGAGATGAGAGAGTGTAAGAGAAGATGGTTAAGTCGAAATAGAGGGAATTGAGCTAACTCTCTTCCTTGTAGCCTCTTGGGGTGACTCTTCTCTCTCTCTCTCTCTCTCTCTCTCTCTCTCTCTCTCTCCTTCAAGATCTCCCTCACAATCTCTTGGAGGGTATCCTTGTCTCTACCTCTCTCTCGTAGCCTCTCAGGGTTTCCTTATCCCTTCTTGTGCCTCCCCATGCCTCATATTTATAGTGAATTACAGAAGAGGCTTGTGGAAAAGAGGAGCTCTTTGTGGAGAGGGATCTTGAAAAAATCAGTGATCTAATTATCAGATGGTTCCATTAGCTCCGAAAGGGGGGTAAAACTCCAAGGCACTTGCTTAGAAAGCTCTCAGTTTACTCCTTCTTCTTTTCTCTATTCGAAGTGTTGTTTTCTGTCTGTAGACTACTGCGATCACGCCACACGCAATTTCTCGAGTCACTTTTCTTTATTTTTCTTTTTATAAATTCTCGAAAACTAACTAAAACATCACTTGCATTTTCTTTTAAATAACATCCTATTTTGGAAATCTCCATATCTATCTACAATATCTAAAATATACTAGTTTTGCCCAAAACCTAATATTTTTGGACCATCCAAACTATACACATTAATACTAGTGATTAATATAGCTCATAAGTCTTGTTCACATTGTAACTTAAGTGAAGGGTGGCTACGGTCCTTGTCAATCCGAGAAAAATATCGGATTTATGACTCTCGATTTTTTTAACATATATTTTTAATTAAATAAAAAATCTTAATTATTAACGTTAGTTAGTTTTTTTAAAATAAAAGTTAGTCTTTAGTTAGTAATCTTACTAACTTATTACTTGACTAACTAACTTTCAAACTAACCAACTAACTTTTATTGCGTGGAAGTGTTACACTTGCTAACATGAAACAAAAGGAAAAACCCCTTGGAGTAGGTTTTATTCATGCTAAACTTGGGGAGGTCTAGCGCCATTAAGAACACTGCCTCAGTCACGACATTCTATGCTGACTGGAATAATGCCTCAGTCGGCGATTTGTACTTAGTCATTCATCTTTTAGCCCGATGATTTTAGGAAAGATCAGTACCTAACTTACAATCACAAACATCTTATTTTGAATGCATTACTTTTAAAAAAATTATTTCCAAGGCAAATCTTTTCTTCCAAAAATAATAACATCACGGCAAAATTAGTGTAAGAGAGGCAAAATTAGCATAAGTGGCAATACCTTTCAATAGTCTTCCTGGATTTTTCCTTCCTCAGGATCTAGTTGGATTGAATCTAAACAAGAATTTTATTCTTGAGAATAACCTCTTTGGAGTTTTGTGGGTCCTTGTCCACAATAAAAGAAAATATTTGTTGGTTTAATTATGAACAATATTCTTTGGCAATTTCATCTTGAGGTCTCTTATATATCGAGGATTAGTGTTCGTGATTACCGATCAGAGGTTTTGTTTGATAAACACATATCAAAAATATTAAATCTTTTAGGGAAACAGTACCTTTCTTATACTCACTTACGTTCATCTTGTACAAACCCAAGTCACCCCTTGGAATTTGCAATTAGAATTCTTTTAAAGAGATTATATGTAGGAATTGAATAAAATCTTAATTTACGAATGCAGCTTTTGTTGCCCGTTCATGAGATGGTAGCTTGCTAGCTGCCTTAATTATAAAATGTAGTACCTAGGGATCCATGTCAGGCACTTGGTTGATGGTATTCATAGCTTTATTTATAACCATAGTACTCGTCATTCCGTTTGTAGTGATTGTGTTTGTAGCGTTATTGGCAGCTCCTGCCTTTGTGATCTTCGTTAGTTTCTTTTTTTAGGGCCATGGTCTTTAATTGCAAGATTGAAAAGGGGATTTTAGCGAAGGAGCTTAGGGGTAATTAGATTGACAGAATTTTGAATAATGGGGGAGGGTAATCACCAAGAATTTCAAAAAATCAAGAAGAGTCTTGATTCCACAGAGAAATAGGATAGAAGGGATGGAGAATTTAATTTCAAGAGTTTGCAGAATATCCTTCTTGTCTTTGTGAGAGGGTTTTTGTCCTCGTGCTTCTCTTGCCCCACTTCCTCTTGATCTATACTCCTAAGAAGGGCCTCTCCTCTCTTGCTTGAATTGCCCTCAATGGCTCCCCATGCCTCGTATTTATAGCTAAATTGAAGAAGGATAAGAGCTCTTGATGGAGGGTATCTTGGCAAATTAGCAATAGAAGCTTTCAAGATGCAATCTGATGCTGGCAATTTGATCTTTGAGTTTCAGAGAGTTTGCCAAAGATGCCATGACTGATTTGCTTCACTCTCGAATGATCTTGCTTCAATCCAAGCCTCTTGTCAAATTGAGAAGAGGGGGAGATTGTTGGAGTTAACTTTGCTAATTACTGTTGGAGAATTTAGGCTTTTTCTTCTAGAATCAGGAATGCCAAACTTAGGGATTCATGGCGCCATTTTTTTTCAATAAAAAGGGGGGGTGACCTGTTCGCAATGTCTTCTTCTCCTTCTTCTTTATTTTCAAGCTTTTTAAGCTTTAAAGCTAAAAGCTTTGTGATTTATTTTACTTGCCAAGTTTAAAATGTGTTTTGTCAAATTCGACTTATGGCTCACAATTGTTCACATGGTAACTTTCACGATAGATAGCTACAGTCTTGTGAATCCAAAAAAATGTAGGTTATGATCCTCGAGTCATTTTGCTCGAGATCTTCTCTATTTAAGGATTTAGAGTTTTTCAAGTCCATTTTACGAGAAGTCGAGAATATTGAAAAATAAGCTGGGATATCACATCCGCTCCCCCTTAAAGGAATCGAGATGTCCTCATCTCAAATGAAACTGGGGATATTGGTTACATAGTGATTTTTGGTCAATCCAAGTGGCATCCGCTTCAGGGTAGTCTTTCCACTAGACAAGATTCTCTCTAAGGGTTTTGCTTCTTAGAG
Organism: Lygodium microphyllum; assembly: GCF_053477565.2. NCBI lineage: Eukaryota > Viridiplantae > Streptophyta > Polypodiopsida > Schizaeales > Lygodiaceae > Lygodium > Lygodium microphyllum. The sequence goes on from NC_141145.1 coordinate 148,389,617, forward strand.
TCTTCTCCCACATGTCAAGTATTTTTCTGGTTGAAGTTTGAGGACTCCTTGACTAGGCATTATAATTTGTTGGTCATTTTAAGAACACGGTCTGGGTTAGGAACATATGTTTTCAAAAAACTGACATGAAATACATTATGTACTTTTAAGTTATTGGGAAGTTGCAGCTTGTAGGCATTTGGTCCTAGACACTTTAGCACCTTATATGGCCCACAATACATGGGACTTGGCTTCTTTAATTCCCCCAAAGATAAGGAAATTTTCTTTGGATGAACTCACAGAAAAACCATGTCATCTTCTTTGAAAATGTGTTCTTGCCTTCGTTGATCGGCATATGTCTTCTGTCAATCCTTGGTGGCTTGAATATCTTGCCTTATAGCTTTCACGTTGCTAATCCATTTCTTCTAGCATTTGCCTAGATGCTTCTACCCATAGGGTAAGCGGAAAAATTTAATGGTGTAAGACAATCTTGCCCATATAGTGCCTCAAATTTAATGGTGTGAGACAATCTTGCCCATATGGTGTAAGCGAAAAAATTTAATGGTGTAAGACAATCTTGCCTATATGGTGTAAGCGAAAAAATTTAATGGTGTAAGACAATCTTGCCCATATAGTGCCTCAAAAGGGTCATTTGAATACTTTGATTTTTTGAATTCAACCAAGGGTAGGTATTAGATCCACCGTTTGGGTTCCTTATTACAATTAGCTCTTAGTATATTCTCAATAACTTGGTTGACCCATTCTGTTTGACCATCAGTTTGGGGATGGTAAGCAATACTGAAGCAAAGTTGGGTTCTTAGAGTTTTGAACAGACTCTTCTAGAAGTTCGAGGTGAAGAGAGAATCACGGTAGCTGATGATTCTTTGGGGTAATCCATGTAACCTTAAAATTTCCTTAATGAAAAGCTTGGCGATATCGGAAGCCTTGTAATTGGTTTTTACAGGAATAAGGTGTGCAGCTTTTGTAAACATATCAATGACTACAATTATAGAGTTATATCCTCCTTGTATCGGCAGTAATCCAACTATGAAGTCCATGCTGATATACTCCCATTTCATTTGAGGGATATCAAGTGGCTGGAGATTTCATGGCAACTTGACACATTTGGCCTTAATTCGTTGGTAGTTTAGGCATTCGGTGACAAACTTGAGTACATCACCCTTGAGTCTTTCCCAATAGAAGCTTCTTCTGACTGTATTAAGATTCTTAGCATAACCAGGATGACTCAAAAATGAAAAATTGTGAGCTTCCGAGAGTATTTTCCTTTTAAGTTCTTGACTTGCAGGAATACATAGTCTTGCACTGTAATAGGCAAGTTCCTTGTTTATGGAAAAGTCTTGATACTTAGTCTTGAGTTTTGGATTTGAATCCTTGATGGAAACTTAACAATCTCTGATAGCTTGGATCCTTCACTACCTCTTCTTTAGCCATTTTTGTGAGATGGTTACTGGGCATTGAAATCATTGTAGCAAGAGTTCCAGTCTTGGAGGGTTTCTCTAGGATTAGAACATTAAGAAATGATTTACGACTTAGGGCATTTGCAATCACATTCTCCTTGCCTCGTCTATATTTGATTTCAAAGTTAAATTCTTGCAAGGTCTCAATCCATCGGCATTGTCTCATATTGAAATCTAGTTGAGTAAAAATCCACTTTAGGCTTTTATGATCAATGGCTAGGGAAAACTTATTACCAAGCAGATAATGTCTCCATATTTTAAAGGCATGAATTATAGCAAATAATTCTAGATCATGTGTGGCATAGTTTCTTTTGTAGATCTTTAATTTTCTTGAAGCATGGGCTATTGGATGTCCTTCTTGCATAAGGACACAACCCAAAGCAAGAGAGCTTGCGTCAGTTATGACTTTGAAATTTTTGCTAAGATCAAGTAGCCTTAAGATAGGGGCGGTTACCAAACTTTGCTTAAGCTTTTCAAAGCTAGATTGTTTGGAGCCCCAAAAGGAACACTAAGGAAATAGGGTTTCTACTGCAAGAAAATCTATCTTGTAACATCAACAACCACCTCTTTCATCTTTTATATAATCTTAATAAAGAAAACAGTACCATGAACAAGAAATCTTCACGCAGCTTCATAGAACAATTCTCCCACGACTTTAACTTTAATAAAATCCATCATTCTCTTCATACTCTTCATAGGAGTCTTTGATAGAAATAGAAAACACAAAATAATGCTCCACTTTGAATGGAAAAATATCACTTATAATTCATCTTCAAATTTTCCATATCTTTCTCTCACAATCTCTCATATATAGATACATTGTTTTGCATAGAATTGGCTCTGTGTGTGTGTGTGTGTGTGTGTGTGTGTGTGTGTGTGTGTGTGTGTGTGTGTGTGTGTGTGTGTGTGTGTGTGTGTGTGTGTCTGTGTCTCTCTCTCTCAATCAATCAATCAATAGTACATCATCTTCTCATTACAATACTCAATAATCTCTCATCATAATCCTTCTTTGGTCATGGATAGCCCTTCCAAAAGGTGTGTCTGATATGAAAGGTCACCAGAGCCACTATAGTGACTCCTCATAGCTCACTACTGTCACTTCACTCCAGTCTTCTCTTGAGTCTTAAGCAGCTACTTCTTTCACTTCCTTGAGCTCTTTTGAACTTACAGTTACCTCTTTCCAAAGTTAGAAAACTTTCCCAAAGTCACACATACATTCCACAGAATACCTACAGAGGTATACATAATAGAACATAATAGGAACAAAGGCTCTACAGAAGCTCAACAGAGGATTTATAGAAAGTCAACCAAAAACATGAGAACCACATAACTCATACTAAAACCATTCCAAACTATAAAAAACCATTCAATGAGCTTTCAAAAAATCTCAACTTTCATTAATCATTACTCCATGATTCTCATACAGAAGAAAAATAGAACAAAACAGAACAAAACAGAAGCTATTAGAACCTCAACAGAACCTATCAGAACATCACAGAGCCTCATATCTCTACTAAAAATCATCATGAGCTTCCAACATATAACCAAACTCATCCAAAAAACTCTCAAACACTTCCAAAATAGTCAATCATCACTCAAAATCTATAAAAAATCAACCATTCAACCCTCAAAAACAACAAAACTCATCCAAAAAACGAAATCATTTAAGCTTTCAATGTATCCCCACACTTAATAAGGGAGTGTCCTCACGGCCTATAAAAAAGGGAATACAAGTTCATCAAATATCTCAACTTGATCTTCTTTAGCATCTTCCATAAACTATCCAACCACGACCCCAACTTATCACTTGTATTTAATAAAGAATATAACGAAAGGAAAACCCTTTATCAATTAACATATCTTATAAACAACATAAAATCACGACAAATTCGTAAAGGATATAAGAGGTTCTTTTGTCCATCAATCAAATAGAATCACGAACCACCATCCATCAGCTTCTCAATCAAGTCCATCTTTATCTTCAACTCCACATAAGAGGATAATACACCACACCACATACATCACAGAACATACACAAAACTCATATAGACACAATACGAGGTAGTCTGAATGGCACATGCCTCCAAAAATGGAGAGCAAAGAAAAAGTTTTTTCCATCAAGAGAAGATGATACACCAAGAAAAGGCTCCACTTTGAAGTAAGACAAATATATTTATTTTTAAACTACATGCTAAGCTTGAGACGCTCCAGAGCTTTACTGTCATCTACAAAATATTGAGGTACATTTTGTAGGAATTATAAACAACACATCCTTTCCAGCAAAATAAGGAACCTTGATGAATCTGTCTTGTAGGAGCTTGCATAGTTGCTTCCACACCGAAGAGGAGATATGAGCAACAGAAACCCCAGAGCTAGTAATAACTTTGCTGGACACCAAAGGGATAGACATCTCCTTCTAAAGAAGTGAAATGATCTCCTTGGTGGTTAATAGTTGATTGCCACTAGGGACAACGGGATAGATGTTTCCTTCTGAAGAAGTGAAAGGATCTTCTCAATGGTCACCTTGCTCTTGCTTCAAAAAGCCAAGGTCTTCCCAACAATAGGGGATATGAGGTACCCTAGGAATTTAGTTTGACCACCAGATATGTCAGCCAATAATCCCATCCTGCAAGGGTTGTCTTCACGTATGGGAGAATGCCCAACAATTTGATTTTACTTTGGTCTACCAATCTGATAAGCCATTGCATAGGCTACATTCCTTGCAAGCCTAGATCGTTCATTGTCACATCCATCATTATGTTTACTGATGAGCCTCCATCAATCAATGCATTTTCTTTATAAAACATCCTTCAATCCACACGCCAATCTCTAGGGTTTCCAGATCTAGGATGATGTTAACCACATCCACTTCCTTCACGAGTTTTGAGGTTCTGTTGGACTTGGTTGCCACAAAAGGAGCAATTCTTATGCCTCTTCTTCTTGTCAATATGCTTTTGAATTTATTTCGATAGCTAGGAGAGACAACATAAATAACAATAGTTGGAATACTAATTTTGGTTTAAAAGTGTATAGGTTTTTGACTAAATCATACTCTTTGATAGGATCCACAGGCTTTTCCAATCGGTTGGGGAATGGGGCCACACCCACTTTTATCTTCCCTTTTTCTTCTAGGAGAGTCAACGTTTGCGCTTCTTCTCCTTAAGGAGGTACTTTAGCATCCTCTATCTCCTGGACCTTTGGTTCTGCCTTTGCAACTGTCTCTGAGGCTCTTTGTAGCTCTGTAATGCTCTGTACTACATTGTTCTATACTGCATTGTTTTGTTTCTCCCTAGGAAGGTTGAACCTCACGGTCTTAGTAGCAGAGGGAATGTTTTCTTTTGGAACTACAATTTCTCCTTTCTTTGCTTGTGTTATTGCAGCAACTTCCAATTCCACCAAATTGGAAGCATGTTCTTGGGTCTTCTGTTGGGTATCAAAAGTAGCTTTCATAAGAGTTGGACTTGGATAGTCTTTTGCAGTGTGGCCTTCTCCCTTGCATTGAGTGCATAAGGGCTTGTAGTCCATAGACCTTCTAGGGTTTGGGTAGTTTGGTGAGATATGACCCTTTTCTCCACATTTGTAGCACTCCACCTCTGATCTTTGGCCACCATTAGATTGTCGTCCTCTGTAACTTTGAGAGGGAAATCTCCTTGGACCAAAATTAGGACCGAAATCCCTAGGATTTGGTCCAATGACTTGCATTGTCATTTTGGATTCCAACAAATAGAATCTTGCACCTTCATCTTTCTTTCTTCTTTTGTGCATCTCTTTCTGTATGGTTCTTTCTCAAATAGTATGAACAGAAGGCTTCAGGAAGAATGGTTGGTTTCGAGTACATTAAGTGGCTAAATGTCTCGCTTGATGGCACTTTTCACACAATGTATTAGAATGCATCACATCTCTCCCACCTCCTGCATGAGTGGATATATTGGCGGTATTCACCTTCAGTGTTTGTAGTTGTTCTATAATCACATCCATAAGCTCTTTCTTGATACTTGTGATTGAGTTGGATAGGTAGTCCTTCATATTTTCACCTCCTGAAGTACTTGTAGTAGGGTTTTGAGAAGCTTTTGTAATAATTGCATACACTGGTTGGGTTGATCCAGAGGGTCCTCTATTCTGGTTCTAATTCAGAGCTCTTGTTGAGATGGGGTTGATTCCAGTTGGTAGGGTTCCATTGTTGTTGAGTTGCTATTGGAGAAACTATTTGAGGCCACTGTTGTTGTGGTTGAACCATCATTTGAGGCACTGTCGTTTGTGGCCATTGTGGATTAGGTGCACCGTACTGCGACATTGTTTGCATCTAGGGGTAGGGGTAGGGAACTATCCTTGGGACTGCACTTGGTGGGTATACCATTCTTGGTATGGAAGGAGGTAAGACTCCTATTTCTGAGGTCATTGACAACCTTGCTTCAACTTCATCATACAGTCTTGCACCTTCCACTGCAGCTTACAGATTGATTGGTCTTCTCAATTCCACGAACCTGCAAACTTCTGGTTGTAGGCCTCTGAGAAAAACTCCCTTTTGGATTCCTTTATCCAAATGATGGTTCGTCCACCTCTTTAGTATGGATTCCATTTGTGAGACAAGCTTATTCTCTTTCTCCAAAGGACTGACTTAGGCTCATGAACTCCTCTTATATCTGCTCTTCAAAACCTTCACGCCTGAATTTAGTGAGAAAAGCCAATTTTAGGTTGTCTCATGTGCCAAAATTTCCTCTACTTGTCTCTCATACCAGTGAAACACCATGCCTTTGAAAGTGGCAGGGAATATTGCTAACCAATGCTCAAGGGTTCTGGCATTGTTAGCCACACATGCTACCATAAACTCTGCCACATGAAGATCAGGATCTTCATTGTACTCTCCCTTAAAAATGGGCAATGGTACTACATTTGATGGCCTATCATCAATATTTCAAAGATGGATTTGACTAGGAAGGGGACCTTGAGTCACCATAGGGACTTTTGTAAAGAGTACTTTTAAGGCATCAAAGGAGGCTTCTGCTCTGCAAGCTTGTTCTTGGCCTTAATTTTTTTATTCTCTCTTCTCACGTACCTTTGGACTCGTTCTAGTGCTTGCCTCTTGATTGCATCATTCATCAGGGGATTGGCTCCAACCAGTTAGTTTGTACTCAATAAAAAAAAAAGAGGGGGCTTCAGTCTCTGGAGGACTCTCTGGCCAACATCTCTTCTACTTCTTGCTTTTCTACGTCTTTGAATTCAACTTTCAGACTACAATAGAGAGGAAGGTATTCCATTATGAAGGTGTCAAAACTCATTCTTATGAGAATCTTTGTTATGTCATTATCATAATAATACAAGTTTATGATGGTTTCAATAGTGTATGTTGTGAAGAATACTTTGTCTGGAAACTTCCAATGGGTTGCTAATTGGACAAATAGGAGATTGTGAGTGCACCATGTGTCCCATGTGTCATGTTGTTGAGCATCCATGAACAAATTTCAACTCTTTTCTTTCTTGTTTTCGTGAACCTCCACTACCATGAGTCCTGAAGCTTCTTCACGATCTCCCACTTGATGATGTCTGGAAACTTCTCAATGAATTTTAGATCTTCCATGGATTGTGATTCTCTTTGTTTCTACACTTTAGTTTGTTCCCAAACAATTTGCCACCAAGATGCATGTCTCTGTTGCTTCAACAAAAAGAGGAAGTAGTCCACCACATGGAGCCTGCATCATGATGGTAATATGTTTCCGTCATTGTGGGATGAACTTCTTGTAGAAAGTGGATTTGGTAATGAGAATCTCCAATTCTTCAGTGGTAGAAGGAACTTTGAAAACATCCATTGAATTTGTCTTTTCTTTGCAATGCAAATTCCTTCATTTGTAGCCTCTTTTGATGCTTGTTGATGGTAGTTTTTCCCCAGTTGCGCACAAAAAACATGGAGCCCCAAAAGAAACATAAAGGAAACAAGGTTTCTACTGCAAGAAAATCTATCTTGTAATATCAACAATCACCTCTTTCATCTTTTATATAATCTCAATAAAGAAAACAACACTAGGAATAAGAAATCTTCACGCTACTTCATAAAACAATTCTCCCACGGCTTTAACTTTAACAAAATCCATAATTCTTTTCATATTCTTCACAGGATTCTTTGATAGACATAGAAAACACAAAAGAATGCTCTATTTTGAATGCGAAAATATCATATATGATTCATCTTCAAAGTTTCCATATCTTTCTCTCACAATCTCTCATATATAGATACATTGTTTTGCATAGAATTGGCTATCTCTGACTTTCTCTCTCTCTCTCTCTCTGTCTCTCTCAATCAATCAATAGTACATCATCTTCTCACTACAATACTCAATAATCACTCATCATAATCCTTCTTTGGTCATGGATGCCCCTTCCAAAAGATGTGTCTGATATGAAAGGTCACCAAAGCCACTACAGTGACTCCTCATAGCTCACTACTGTCACTTCACTCTAGTCTTCTCTCGAGTCTTCAATAGCTACTTCTTTCACTTCCTTGAGCTCTTTTGAACTTACATTCACCTCTTTCCAAAGCTAGAAAACTTTTCCAAAGTCACACATATATTCCATAGAACGCCTATAGAGGCATACAAAATAGAACAAAACAAGAACAAAGGCTCTACAGAAGCTCAACAGAGGATTTATAGAAAGTAAATAGAAAATATAAGAACCATATAACTCATACTAAAAGCATTCCAAACTATAAAAAACCATTCAATGAGATTTCAAACAATCTCAACTTTCATCAATCATTACTTCATGATTCATACAGAAGAAAAACGTAACAAAACAGAAGCTTAATAGAAGATATTAGAACCTCAACAGAACCTATTAGAACATCACAAAGCCTCATATCTCTACTAAAAAACATCATGAGCTTCCAACACATAACCAACCTCATCCAAAACACTCTCAAACACTTTCAAAACAATCAATTATCACTCAAAATCCATAAAAAATCAACCATTCGGCCCTCAAAAACAACAAAAACATCCCAAAAACCAAATCATTTAAGCATTGAACATTGTTTGGTGGATGTCTATGTAAAGGAGACCTACTTTTTGAGAAGGTCGGTGAGAGGCACGGTGATTGAGACATAGTCTTTAATGAAGACTCTATACAGCAACCCATTAGCCCTAGAAAGCTTCACACTTCCTTGACCATTTTTGGGGATGGCCAATCTTGTACATCTTGGACCTTGGCAGGATCCACTGAAATGCCATTTGTTGATACTATGAATCCTAGATATTCAATCTGCTTCTTGAAGAACACACATTTCTTCTTTTTAGCATACAATTTGTGGGCTCTCATTGTTTCAAGAACTATTCGTAGATGTGGTCCATGGTCTTCTTCATTCTTAAAATATGTTAAGATATCATCAAAGAAGATGAGGACGAAGTCGTCAAGGTAGGGTCAGAAAATGTATTGCAGGTTGAAGGTGGTAGGTGCATTTCTTAACCCAAATGACATCACAATAAACTCATAATGACTGTACCTTGTGTTAAAAGCAATTTTAGGGATATCTTCCTCCTTGATTCTTATTTGATAATATCCTAATCTGAGATCGATCTTTGAAAATACATTTGCTCCCTAGAGTCTATCAAGTAACTTATATATCTTGGGAATTGGATATTTGTTTTTCACTGTCACCTGGTTTAATCCATGGTAATCGATACAAAGGCATAGTATTCGATCTTTCTTTTTAAAAAATAAAACCAGGGCTCCCCACAGTGAATTACTTGGTCGGAGATGTATCCTTGGTCTAATAACTGCTTAACTTGTTCTTTTAGCTCAATGGCTTCAGGAATTGACATTCTGTATGGTTGTTTGGCAAGAGTGCATGCAAGAAGCGAGATTTTTAAGCAAGATTTTGAGCAAGATTCTCTGGGCAACCTCCATTTCTTGTTCCACATAGTTCACTTATTCCACCCCTTGATTTTTTTGACCTCCACCTGAGCCTCCACCACCACTACCACAACAACTTCCTCCACCACCACTGCCACCGCCATTGCCGCCACTACTGCCACTGTCGCTATTGATGCCACCACCACCATGCTACCTCCACCACCACTACCACCATCTCTGCGATCGTCGCCAATACTATTGCCATCTCCACCACCACTACCATTATCCCCACCACCTCCACTATTGCCAACACTACCTTCACTCACACACACACACACACACACACACACTCTCTCTCTCTCTCTCTCTCTCTCTCTCTCTCTCTCTCTCTCTCTCTCTCTCTCTGTTTCTCCCTCTACATGTATAATCTATTTTTCTCTTTCTAGCACACTCGATCAAATAGCACTCCATCTCATGTAAATGATTTCTCTCTCTCTCTAGCACGTAACATGGATTCATTCATGCGATCACCTCGAAAGAATGGAGCACCACGGCCCACACCTCTCTGTTTCTCTCTCTCTCCCCCCTCTGTCTATCTCTCACGAATTACTCCATGTCTTTCCTCTCTCTCAGTTTAGGGTTGGACATGCAATTTCTCCCTCTCACTCTATATTCTCTCTCTCTCTCCCTCACACACACACACACACACACACACACACACACACACACACATGCGTACATATATATACATATATAAATCTTAGTCACTCACTCACTCTCTGTGTTTATCTCCCTTCTTCTCTCACTTTCTCTCTCTCATGCATGCGATTAGTCCACATTGTATCATAATGTCTCACATTAGATTATGGCATGTGTTGTAACAAACGCGTCTCTTAAATCCTAAACACCTCTCTCTCTCTCTCTCTCTCTCTCTCTCTCTCTCTCTCTCTCTCTCTCTCTCTCTCTCTCTCTCTCTCTCTCTCTCTCTCTCTCTCTCTCTCTCTCTCTCTCTCTCTCTCTCTCTCTCTCTCATAATGTGAATGCTTGGGTAGCCACTCGGTGTTTTTAGAACTTTAATTTCAATGCATTGATAGTTTCCTCCCCTTCCCCTATCTCTCTCCCTTCCCCTCCTCTCCCCAACAAATATGATACAAGACAATTTATACAAGCAATCCAAATGTACATTTTTATTGTGTTAACTTTGGGAAACATGCTTTTGCTTGTCAAATTAAGAGAGAAAATTTCACCAAAGGCTTGCCATCCAAATGGATTCTATAACGGTGACTTCTCAACAAAATAAAATGTGGTTGTGCTAAGAGGTAGTGTTGGCATTGCATTGCTGGTCACTATATAGGTGGTGTTGGAAAAGTTCTTTTGCTTCCAAATACAATGTCCAAGTTTTCTTCAGTGAGTGTGGGTTGGTGTATAAACATGTTGGCATTTGCATCCATCCCGAACGCTCGGAGGTACACATAGTATAGGTGCTTGCATGCCAAATACGCTTTTCCTTCTACGGCATGGTCCATGAAATCCTAGCAATTTGGATTCTTTGCAATGTGCACATCATAACACTCATGCATGACACTTGAGTTAGCTGTCTCTAGTTTAAAAACCTCATTCTTCAGGGCCTTCACCAATGTTTGGGCCTTTACAGCTGAATCTAGAGCCAACGTTGAGTCTATCCTTTTCCCTACAGCCTGTGAAACACCTCTTCGATATCTACACGAGCCCTCGCTAACATATGCCTCTTGTTCTGCCTTTTGTAAAACAAACCCACCACTCTCCAACATGTGGATTTCTTCTACAGTCAAATTAGTGCCTTGTGCCACTGGCCATACTTGTGGAACCTTGGGCGGCGCATGTTGAATGGAAGAACCAATGTTCCATGTATGGCCCACATTATCATTACAAAACCACATGAACTGGCGCCACATTCCATATTGATTGCTAGCTTCTCCTCTTGAGCTAGACCACTCCACGATGCCCCAAAATGAAGGTGCATGCATCCCATGTGACGTATTTTTTATAGGTTTTTTGCATTTTCCCTCTCTAGCTCCCAACCATCCTTGACATTGTACATGGCTGTGAGCTGGAATCCTTCTTATAGCCCAAACGATGTCATGAAGGACTGTCTCCACCACCATTTCCTTTGAATAATTTGGTGATACTGCCCTTGATTGGTCAGACGGAAAAGGGTCCTCAAACTTTATTTTTCTTGTACCCTTTCTTCTAGGTATATTTTCGGTCACATACTCAGGCCTATGAGAGGAGTTGGCTTCCTCGGACCCCACTTTTCCATCAACCTTACATTTTCTTACTACAATCACATTGTTCCCTCGAAAATCGGGACGTTTATGCAATTCAGTTCCTCTTGCCACCTCCTCAACCATCCTTATCATTGCTCGAGGTGTGGGGCTAATTCCGTGTTGTAGTCGACTCAAAAGCTTCTCTGCACTGGGTCCTGCACCATGGAACTTTCAACCAATGAATGCATGTCATTTTGTGCTCTGTAGTAGAGCGTTGGCCAAATCACAGACACATGCATCGTACAAGTTGATAGATCCCTTGAATTTCTCCCCTACCAATCAACTTGCATGCATTGGCTCTGCTAAGTTTGTGGTTGGCATATGAGCAATGTCCTCCACCACCTGAACAAAAATATAGCATGAGAAGGTATGGAGCGTGAGAAAACAAATGCACTACATGTCACATCCTACTATTACGAACTAGTCTTACCCTAACAAAGTGCCGCCTCCAATGTGGATATCTGATATGCCACCAACTAAGCCAACGATCCATTGTTGGTATATTGCAATCCACAACTTTCCTTGAGGCCCACCAAGCCTGAATGAATTGATATTGCATTGTTGCATCATCTTCTGTGATTGCACATCTCCACATGTGACACAAACGCTTATGCTCATCTTGAAAACTCTTGTGCACATACTATGATGTGTGTATTTGGAGACTTTGTTTTCAATGAAATAAGCAAGATCTCTCCCTTCCTTGCATTACGTTGTCTGGACCACCATTGAACAATGTGCGGATGGCCCTCCAATTGTAGTTGCCTCGTCTGTTATGAATCCTCGAAAATCAGCACGTGGGTGTCCACAGTTCTCCATCACCTCATTTATCTTTGTCCAAAAAAGAGCTTTGCATCTGTATCCTCTTCTTTCATCTCACATATTGCTAGAGTCATCAACTTTTTTACACTACAGAAACATAAGAAAGGAATGGGAGAGTAAGGAAAACTATGTTTCTTAAGTTTGTGTTGTGACGGTAGAATTAGGTAAGAGAAACTACCTTGGGTCATACACATGTGCTGCCATGGTGGTCCAATCATTAATGTGATGCACGTGGTCAAGGCATACCTAGCTATTGCATAGGCCCCCAGTGCCATTCCTTTGCATCATCGAGAGTTCAGTGTCAGACATGGGGACACCTTGCTCATGAACCAAGGCACCCATCACTAGCCTTCTAGCCATAGTCATTTGTTGGTGTCGAGATCCAACTGCACTAAAGTCTCTTACCATTTCCTCTACGGTCTTTTGCACCTCTTTGATATTAGCTCTACATGTGCCTCTTTGCACCTCATGGTTATGTGTGCCTTGATGAATAAATAATCTTGACATTGGCCTTGCTGACATCACATAATACACTACACACTCGCACTTGGATAGTAGGATGGGGGGTTCTTACAATAGAAGCATCCAAGGATTTCGAGACTGTTGGAATGTCAGCTATTGGTCTCAGAATGTCAGTTGTTGTTTTCTCAATGCTACAAGGGCTCTGGGTGATGTCTATGGTGGGGAAAGGCTGCAATGTAGGCCCATTTCCTTGACAAGATAGTATTGCGAGACCAAGGTATCCAAAACATATACCTGGATAGCCTCATGGTCATCGATACAATGGATCGGTGTGCTTTGTATTTGGCCATTTGCATGTGTGATAGCAAGAACACGGTAGCCATTTCCATTGCAAATGTCTTCCTTCTTCAACATCAGGATTCAACTACTTGTGTATTGCATAATAGGTTTGTCAGAGAGGGACGATACATATATGCGGATCTTGACTGGATGTTGGATCCATTTCCAAAGCTATCTACACATGTACAAATACTCATGTTAGATATGGGTGTCATTGAAAGACTTAGTGTGGGGGTGTATGTCATATACAAGAGAGGGGAGAGAGAGGAGTTTATATAAAGTGTGTGTATGAGAGAGAGAGAGAGAGAGAGAGAGAGAGAGAGAGAGAGAGAGAGAGAGAGAGAGAGAGAGAGAGAGAGGGAGGGAGGGAGGGAGGGAGGGAGATAGAGAGTGTACATGCATGTGTGTGCGTGCGAGTAGTATATATATAAAGTATTTGGCATGAGAGAGAGAGTGTGTGTGTGTATGTGTGTCTATGTATGGATATGGGTGCTAGATATGAGAGAGAGAGAGAGAGAGAGAGAGAGAGAGAGAGAGAGAGAGAGAGAGAGAGAGAGAGAGAGAGAGAGAGAGAGAGATTTGTGTGGGAGGGAGAGAGCAAAAGAGGGAGATAGAGAGAGAGAGAGTGTGTGTGTGTGTGAGTGGATGTGGGTGCCATGTAGAGAGAGAGAGAGAGAGAGAGAGAGAGAGAGGGTTTGGAGAGCACCAAGAGGGAGCCTGAGAGAGAGATCGAGGGTGATGGATAGAGTGAGGAGGAGGAGAGAGAGAGAGAGAGAGAGAGAGAGAGGTACCTGCGAGATTAAGAAAATAATCCACAACTTGAGGGAGGGGGAGGCGTTGTGTCATAGGGGGTGTGTGGCCTTATATAACCACTTTGACATAGTGGGGCATTAAATGCATGCCAGAGAGAGAGAGAGAGAGAGATGGAGAAAGGGAGACTGGGAGACATGTGCCATACAAAGAGAGAGATGTGAGAAAGAGACAGAGGGGGGGGTGCTAGTCATATTTTTCTACACCAAATATTAGGATGCTGGCGACCCCTTCTTTGGCGACAAAATGATCCCAATCCACATGCACTCCCTCTCATCAACAGACCTGGCCCATATGCACTAAGATAGATGATGCAAGCACACTAACGACCCCTTTCTCAGTGGGTAAAACGATCCTAATCCAGATGCACTTGCACTCTCTCTTCATTTTCTCCCAAAAAAATCCCATACAACTAACGTATTAATGTACAATCATACTAACTAATTAATTAGTATTACTGTTACAATACATTGATGTATATGAAATGGTTAATAGTAATATATAAATTAATAAACAAGTTAAGTAATATTAATATACCAATGGTTCACTTCATACTAATTGATTACTATAATAGCTAATTAATCAATAAGCTAGTTGATATATATGAATTATAAAACAAGTTGACTATTATGAATTAAAAAATTAAGTAATAATTTAATTGATATAATTTAATCGATACACTAAATATCTAATCAATGAATTAACATATACCATCTTATTAAATATTATTTGATAAAATAATTATTACTAAATAAGATAAAATTATTTAATATTTTTAAATAAAATAAATATATAATATTAGCATTAGTAATTACTACTTGAATAAAATGTATTTATTGGTTGTTAAAAACTAATTTATAACTAATTAAATATATTTAAGTAATTCATAACTAATAAATAAATAAATAAATATTATTTATTAGTTATTAATTTTAATGAATTATTTAATAATTTTAAGTAACTAGTTATTGGTTATTATTATTATTTTAGTTCGTAGTTATTAATTTTAAATAAATAGTTATTAATGTCAACTAATCGATCAATATATAATTTTATTGACTAAGTAATTAATTAATAGATAATATATAAAGTAGTTATTTATTAATTATTAATATTAAGTAATTAATTATTTATTTAAGTAACTAATATAAAATATAATGTTATTTGTTAACTAATAAGTAATTTCTTAATTGGTTAAATGATTACTTAATTAGTTACTTGGTTTTTAATTAGATAATAAACACCATCCTTTTCAAGCACTACAAGTAGCCACTAGCTACCAGAAGCTAAGACATCAAGGAGCTCAGTTATGCTACATTGCCTTGACAAGACCATAATGATGTCTCAAGCAATCTTCAAGTGTACTCCCCGTCTTCATCGACAAATTTTTCCATCAACTTAGCCCCTTGCTTCATTGACCCATTGCTATACAAGGAACCAGGCCAACAGTCTTCTAACTAAGTAATACCTAAATATGCACGTGTATTTACTTAATATTCACACTATAACCTATACACGATTTGGGTCCTCAAGTGTAGGAAAATACTCCAAGCCTGTCTCCCAAACTAATCAAAATATGTCTTGTGCACGATAAGAAGACTAGCACTACCCCTTAGGGAGAGACCACATGAGAGGTTTTCCAATTGCAGGTATTAAAGACTCCAACGAAAGCACCATCAGCTCTACATCAACACTCAACTCTGAACTCTTGTCCTTTACTTTATCATGCAAGACCACCAGAGAATCATCATGAGCAGAATCCACCATGAGCATCCCGAGAACACCAACACCTGTGCCAGCTATGAGTGACTATTCACAACAAAGAGTAGCCCTATCGCCACCTACAACAATCATATCACCAGCCAATCAGAACAACAAAGTGCCACCAATGACCTTCATCCGCACCAACATCAGAACTCCTCCAAGGCAAACCAAAACAATCCCTTTCACCCACGTCTTCGATGCAAGCTCTGCATGCTACCTTCGACGAAGAGTTCCATGGGACTGGCACTCATCTAGGAGGGGGGTAATGTTAACCCCAACACGAAGAAAGCAAAAGGAAATAAAAAAGACGCAGGGCAAAGGCGGAGTAAAGGTAGCCCGATTGAAGAAAGAAGAGGAGAAAAGGCCAAAAGCGCAAGGCTAACCTTAAAAGTCCAGGGCAAATGCAAAAGGGAAAAGGTGCATTTTAAAATACAAAGGCACACCCTGAAAACTTGTAGTAAAAGAGTGCCAGGCTCTCTCCTGTGCAAATTGTAAAGATAGACGGGCGGTGGAGAAGAAGCAAGAAGGATAGGAAGGAAATAGGAAAAGACGACCTAGGCCAATGGCCGGTCATGTAAAAAGGGGAAGACCACCCAAGGAGGAGTAGGGCATGTATAAAAGCCAAAAGTGGAATGAGAAGCTCATTCTTGTGTGTGGCCAAAAGTGGCTCTTCTCTTCTTTTTCTTCTTCTTCTTCTTGTTCTTGCTGCTTGAAGCTTGTGCTTGAGGGAGGGAGTGTGAGAGTGTGAGGGAGTGAGTGTGTGAGGGTGAGGGACCCGGAGAGGAGAAGCTCTCCATCTTCTCTTCTCTTCTTCTCTTCTCTTCTCTTCTCTTGTCTTGCTTGCGGCAATGGAGCTTGGAGCGTGGAGCTTGAGGATGGAGCTTGCTTGAAGCTTGCACTTGGATCGTGGAGCTACCGGAGTGCGCGGGAGAGGAGGTAGCTCGATCGGCATGGAGGTAAGCTCACTACACCCGTAGATATGGATGGCACGTCGGCTATGTGAGAGGTAGCCATTAGTGCTCGGCTTGGAACACTTGAAACAATAAGCGGTCCGAGGGTCTTGGCGGTTGAGCGAAAGCTCCCACACTTCCCTAAATAGCTCCTATTGCTTCACCACAACTAGTTTGCAGGCTTCTAATTGGACTATATGCTAGCTTTCACTGTATAGGGTTGCTCCTAGGTCATTTGTGAGCTTCATCAATATGGTCTCATAGAGTCTCCACGTGTCATGTTCCACCATGCTCATTTCTCATGGGGTACTTCAATTTTAGAAAATTGGAAAGTTTCTTTCCAAAAATGGCCCTACTAGTTGTCAACAAATTGATGACATCAATAAATGTTGTCATCTAGAGCCTTGAGAGCCTAGAACACTATTGCCTACACCCGAGAATGGCAAAAATGCTATTTCAAGCACCTCAAGCTTGGGGCAAATGTTTCCTACTTCTCGGTCAATATCCCCTACTAGAAATTGGCCTCCCACAAATGGCACATGCTACAACTACTCTCTCTTTCTTCCTTTAGCTCTAGAATGGCTACCACCAATCTCAGCCCCACCACATCCCAAAATAGCCCTCTCTTAACTTGCATGGGCAAGCTTGCTAAAGTGGCAAACTTGCAAAAGAAAATTTCAACATTAATTAATTAATTTTAAAATTTTATAAAATTAATTAATTTTATTCTTGATCCTTGAGTCAATCTTGAAGCTTACTCATGGTGGTCTCCTGCCATTTTACCTGATGTAATGTCACGCTCTTTCAGTTGGGTTTGAAGATCTATGAGTGCCAAGTTGCACTCCTTTAGCTGTTGTTGGAACTCCTACTCTTGCTTTACTTGAATCTCTTCTAGTGCCTTGTCATGTGCTTACAAATTATCCTTGGAGCTCCTTAGTCTACTTTTCTAAATCTATCAAGAAGTTTATGTACTCATTGAATGGTTGAGCTTCTTTGGTTGCCTTTTCTTTCCCTTTTCCAGAGCTACTTTCACCTTTCTCTACTACATTTTTTCCCACTTGCTTACATATTGAATCCTTGAAAGATGCTCTTAGGGCTGCTTGACATTGATCCCATTCTTTTCTCTTAAGGTTTTCCCTCTTATCAATTTCCTCCTTGGACTACTAAAGGGATTTTCAAGCAAGTCCATGTCTTTTGAGTCCTCAACATTACTACCTTCTCTAGGTCTTTTGTGTGGCTATGTGTGCTCTTTAGGCTCTCTTCTTCTCTATCTTTCTTTTACTGGTGGGTGTGGCACAATATTGGATCTTGTGATGATCCCAATATGGATAGCTATCAATTGAGACAGTGTCGTACCACCATTGATGATGGTATTCTTTGCCTCCATGTGGCTCTATTAGGTGTTTGTTTCCTAGTAAAACACCTTGTGAGCTTTTACAAGTGACTTTATGATACACTATAACCATAGAGCGTAAAGATCTTGATTTTCCAAATTTCCAATTAGGATGATTTTCATGAGCCATCTGGGTACTCTATACTTACTTGTGGAGGGGGTGTTGTAGGTGAACAAATGGTGCCACATTTGTGCCATGACTCGTAACTCTTCTTCTACTACCCTTGTCAGTAGCACTCTATCATTCCTAGTGATGGGGTCCTTCCATCGGACATTTGCACCACCTACTGGAAAATGGATACTATGGGTTGTAGCTCCAATGTAAGCACTCAATTCACATTTGGCACTAATTCTCTAAGTGATCGGTAGTGGTTTACTAGCTGTTGTATGTAAGATTGCTAAGGGCCTTGAATCAAACTTAGTCCATTTCATACATTTGGACTATTATCCAAAAGTCAATGTGTTGCTGAGTAATGAAGATCGCCTTGTCCTCTTTCAAGGGTTCCTTTTTTATGAGAACAGGTTGGTTTCCCCTCCTTAGTTATTGTTGTTCCCATCTTGACCCTATAGTTAGAATGATTTTTATAAGTTCTTGATAAGATATTTCATATTTTTGTTCATTTACAAAGAATATTTCCATGTTTAAAGACTTGCGTATATTGGAATCACAAAGTTCTTACCCATATCTTTACCTTTCCACATAATTATTATTTTTACTTGAATGAGTTCTCGATTGTTTGGTACTGACAACTTGATATTTTGGTTGGAAAGTTGGTCTTTGGAGTATGGCCTCTTAGTTTTTTAGGTCTTTGAATGTTTGGAAGTCTTGGTTGCAGTCTTTGACTTTGATGTTTCACTATAAAGATTGCTAGAATGCAAATCAACAAGTTAAGGTATCCTTTTTGTTAAAATTTCCTCTTGTAACTACTTTATTAAGCAGCATCAAATGTTTTCATACCATCCCTATGATGAAATAAGTTAATTGATGATCCTTTGGAATGTACTATAATCTTGGCACAAGTTTTACACACATATATGTTGGCATGTAAAAACTAGACATGAACTCCATGTTGAAGTTGCTTCAATGAGAGGATAAGTCAACACACATCTAAAAATTTAGGTCTTACAAACATGTCACTCGATTACAAAGTGACATATATTAAAAAAATCCTTTAAAATTTAACTAAGGTGGCATAGCCTTGATCCGCTTTGGGCCATCATTTTGAGTTTGCTTACAATAAAAACAAATCATCACCCTAGCTATTGGTTTCCCATCTAATGTTTATTAAGGAAATCTATAACTTCATAGCCATGGCTTGTGAGCTAAGCTCATTAAGTCTCTTACTTATTTAAGAACCAAGCAATTAAGCCTAAATTCAACTAATTAGCTACAATATAAAAATTTGGTAAGGCTTAGTTCTCCTAGACTTTGCTAGTTTTCTCATGACCTAAGCTAAAGTAATTTGGCTATTTGAACTAAAGAATGTTATAATTAGAAATTGCATATTTCCTTATGGCATTTTCCAATTTTTGTTCATGAATTAATAGCTCCTCTTAGCATATGATATGGCTTTAAGATCTTATTACCAAATCCCTTGATGTATGTGAGTAAGCATGTAACTTTCGATGCATCTCGCAATGCATGCAAGATTTCCTTGGCATATGTTGGTTTTTCTTTTAATAAGGCATAAACAGCTTACTAACACATGTTAGGGTTGTTCCTAATGTGATGCAATTACAACTAGTACTACATATTAATGTAGGTTAAATCTATTTGATGTTGCCATGGTTCATAGGTTATCCTGAGACATGCATTTTAAGGGGTTCAATATATGAAAACCCATATAATGCTTATTGCATGAAGTATCATTTTAACCCCTTGCATACTTCTAAAGCTCAAATAGACCCCTTTGTGTAGCCCTTTTCTGGTATATGATACCCCTGTGTGTGTGTGTGTGTGCACGCGCGCGCGCACGCGTGTGCGTGTGTTGGGGGGTTGGGGACCTGAGCTACCTCCACCCCATTCCCCCCCTTACATCCAAGACTTGTGCCTATCAATGCAAGTAGCTCCACATGCACTTATACACTTATAAGAAATACCAACACTATATTTTGGAGATAAATACATGATTTTGAGAGAATAATATCCCATAATCCCAAGACTCATAAACATCCAAATGTTGATCCATGTGAAAATTTTTGAATGAATGAATTTTCCTTGTTTAAGGGTGCAAGATTTAGAAGTAACCTAAACAAGAAGGTTTCTTAGATTGTAACATGCCCACCTATTAGCTTTCCAAGCACGTTTTTAGTGGTCCATCGAGAGATGCCATCGAGAGACGAATCTAAGTGATGCCGCCCGACACTCCCATGGAATGTTACAAGGTTTGTTGCCTAGGGTTTCTTGAGTCCACCTTGCAACGGAACGTTCGCGGGCGGCTGAACCCACTTGGATCGGCCTGAAATTTGGATTCCTAGTGGTCAAGGTCTCCTAACAGCATTCTAGCATCGGGTCCTAGACATCCTACTTTACATAGAGATACCCAATCCAAAGCAGACCCATGCCGCACTTGGTTCAAGAAGAAAGGAAAACGAGAGGGATGCGCCACTCAACATCTTTGCCCATAGGGCATAGTCCCATTTTGGCCACCTAAAACGGCATAAATCGGGTTCTAACTTAACAATACCTAAAGGTCGAGCAACGGAAAAACCTTGTGAGAAGCCTCCTAGTTCTCTAGGACCACCCTGCCATAGGACATAGCCATCGAGGGTTCCACCCACTTGCTTCCCTCAATAGGCATTCTTTATTTATCTAATTAGATCCTATCACATTTATGTGTAACACTTAAAATCAGCTTCATTAATTAATCATTTTAGAGAACAGGGTTTGTTCGCATAATTTACAACATTGACACAAATACAGAGCAAGCAATCCTTTGACAAACATGTTCAAACAAGTTTCTTACTTTATCTTCAAATTATATTTGTCTCCTACCCATACAGGAGAAATTATATATTCCCTTTTGCCTAGAAAAATTACCCGGTCCAAATCACATGATACCATAATTTCCATCCATTATCTAAAATAGGATCTTCCAACGCCACAGACGTTGGGCTCACGGCAGTCTTCAACTCCGTTCTAGACTACGCAAGGGGTGTCCAAAGCTCCACCTAACCCCAAGCAACCTAGAAGTAAGACAACTTCCATGGTTGGCCTTTTCACCACTCGAACTTCGGCCCATGAATCGAGCAGTGCCCTCTTGGGTTGAAGCGCAGCGTGACCTTGGAGATGATCCACTCATCAAAATATCCTTCCTTAATTAATCCAATTAAGAATCAAGAACAATCAAAGCAATCAACCTAATATCATCTTCCAAGAAATCATTCCTTTATTCCCCATGGCAACTTGTCATCACTGACCCCTACCATGCATTTACCATCAAACACAAGTACTTGGAATAATCATCCAAATCACATCCCAACAATCAGTTTAATGCAAAAAGCATTTAGGACGATGTTGGATCAATCAACAAAACAATGATATCCTTTTCCAACATTGCAGGAATAGTTGTGATAACATTTCCATCACATATTTGCTCTCCCCCTTGAGATCAGGAGCGGTTCTCTGTAAATTTTACTTAACATAGGACCTAAAATCATTGGTTTCGCATCGAATAGACATATAGATTAATAATTAAGTAAACCAAAGTAATTAAGGCTTCGAAAACGATAAGAGATTCATTACGCTAGCTTAGTAGGGAGACATTTGAGACTTCCTAACCCTTCTTTTGGCTAAGGTATATATTAAGGTCTCAAACATTGTACAAGACATAAGTTCTGTTAATCACTTACACTAATCGATAACACAGCCTTCTTTCCAACAAGTACAAAAGCATCGGTCTTTCCTTTGACTTAGCGTTTCCTAACCCCTAGAGCTCTCCACTTGCCTTTGAAGCTTAGAATTGTAGTTTGTGCCTAGCCCAATCCCCGACTAGGGTGGATGAAGGTAGTAGTTGCCAAATAGACCCCAAGGCATCTTAGTTTTAGCCCTTATGATTGTTGTTTGCACTAACTATGCATAACATCAAGATTCCAATCTATCAAGCATGAGCTATTAGTTCGTGTTGTTAGCAAGAGCTTGGACAAAGCCTAGAGTTTCTAGGATGAATTTCCTCTAAGCTAGATTGCTTACCATGCCATTCGTCAAGCGTGCAAGTTGTAGCAAATACCTTAAAGGCGATGAAAATGTCCCTACTATTGTGAGGACAGGGAGTCGACAATGCTTGAAGCCTTATATGTTGTTTATGAATTTATTCCATAGCATCTAAATGCAATTAACTTCTCTTGAAACAAGCATTTGGGAAACTCAATCCTTCAAATAGTGGAGACAAAGTTTACCTTTTTCAACAAACTATTCTCATGTGGTAAAGTTTGGAACCTAATGTATCGCATGCGAGAAATTAAGCAAACATTTATCAAATTGGGAATACATTACTTATGACCGGTGCCGCAGTTGGATTGGCAGTGATGCCCTCGCCCAAGGCTTCATTGCTCATTGTGGGGTTGCCATCTGCACGTGACACTTTCCGCTCTTGGGGGCCATCCTTGGTCTTCTCCTCTTTTAGATGCGACTCGCACAAGACTTCAGTAGAGCAATCACTTGCTCAAGAAGAGGGCCAATTGGGGAAAAGTTCAGCTTGCGGGATGGAGGACAATCTCGTAAGAGGTACATGGAATAGATTCGTTGCCAAATGGGAAGAAAGATACGTGTGGCCACCCTCTTAAGAGGGGAAGAGAAGGAGATTCTTGAGAGAGTCTCTCTCCCTCTCTCTCTCTCTCTCTCTCTCTCTCTCCCTTTTCTTCTTCTTCTTCTTCTTTTCTCTCTCTCTCTCTCTCTCTCTCTCTCTCTCTCTCTCTCTCTCTCTCTCTCTCTCTCTCTCTCTCTCTCTCTCTATCCAGTGTGCCGTTCTAGGTTTTTTTGCATTGCAATTTGGGGGGGGGGGGGGGGGGGGGTGTAGTAGGCCTGAGGCCTCCCTTCTCCATCATCATCATTATCGTGTCCTTCCTCCCTGCCTCGGCATCTCGACGTCCCCCTTCCCCTCGCCACCTGTTCGGCAGCGCTAGGGGGTGGGAATTTTTTAAATTAATTTTATTAAAAATTGTAGGGGGTGAGTTCGTATGCGAAGCGCGGGCGGGGTATTACATAGATAATGTACGTAGAGTAGAATGCCTAAACCACAAACTTTCATTTTCACAACTTTTATTGTTTAAGGGTGCAATATTGAGAATTAACCTAGGCAAAGAGGGTTTCTCATGTAATGTACATAGTGTAAGGTAGATAGACCACAATTGACATATACATAAGTTCTACTAGCCTAATGCTTTGAGCCTCCATCTAACCTCCCACAACTTGATGTAAATTCTTTGAGTAATCCATCTAAGTATCCTAAATGCTCTTTCCCCACTATTCTATATACGCTATTCGATTTATCAGTCAAACTCTTATTGTCTAAACTAGGGATGCTATCAATGTTCACTATATTTATGTATATCAAGTAGATCCCTTTTAATTTGTCTAGCATAAGATCCCTATCAAGCTTCACTACATTTGGTCCATTACCTATGTGCCCCCGCCCCCCCAAAAATTCTTAATTTGGGATAATTGGGGACTCTATAAATGTCTAATTTGCATTATAACTTCTTTTCTTTTGTGGGCCCTTGAAAATAGGTCACCCAAACAACATAGGTGAATAACTACATGAGAGGTGGATATTGAAGATTTCTTTAACAAAACTGACCTCATAGAGATGTTTTGACTCCAATATTTAAAGCCCTTGAACAATTCATCATGTGAGGAATCACTTAATTAATTTAAAAATCCCATATTGCATGAGTATGATAAATAGATTACTTTGCAAACTTACATGACTGTGACAAATTAATTGGTCTCCCCCCTTGCATTAATCTGGTAGATAGATCACTTATCGTTTAAAGAGATGCATTCACGAATTAATGTGTAGGTTCACTAAAATAAAGTAGCATCTTGCATATGTAATGCACTTCTTTGATGTGCCACTTTATTTTAGAAGCATGCAACTAATTATTATTCCTTCTCATTATTGGGTTGTGCCCCAAGTGCAACCTTTTAGTACTTTCTAGCTTTTAAATTTTGTTCTTCTCTTGTGCCAACCAAATTAGTACACGCTTTCCTTGCATATCAAAAGGCCAAACATGCGCAATAAGGCTAAACTATTATTATTTTCATGACTCTTTAGTGTTTGTAACATATCAAGTAGACCCAACACACTCAATCATTTTCAAGACTCTTAAACAAACATATTAACTAGGCCCATGACACTTGATTATACAAAGAGTCCACACATAGAGAATCACATAGCATACAATTATACAAATTGGGACTATAAAATCCATAGACATAATTCATATTTGTAAGAAAATGTTACGATCTTAAAAAAGTTTTTTTAACATACATTGTGTTCTACATAAACTGTGAATTTTTCATTTAGGGTGTTGAAATGTTCACGTTAGGGCTTTGGTTGTTCTAGTTGGGGAGCACAATTATTGCAAAATGTAAACATCATATGTAGTCAAAATTGCACAATGAATATCATAGAGAAACATAAGTACAAAACAACACATGTTAAGATTTGTGTTGAAGTTTGGAAAGGTGGGATGACATTATAGGCATCCACACTGTACATAAAAGGTGCCTAAGAAAAACATGTGTTTCTTTTTCATAAAGAAAGTTTGCCTAAGTCATCATCAAAATGATATAGATTTTTGTTGTACAACAAAAGAAAGTGCTTTGTTCACATGGCTAGTACTTGATAACTTTGATCTTATGATCATGTCCCACAAGCCATTTGGTAACTTTGAATTATTGCATTGGGTTGAATTGCATTTAAATTAATGGGCATTGTATGAATCACCTTTAGACTTGTGGGCATTGTGTGAATTACCTTTAAACTTGCAAGTTGAGGGTGGACCATTTGCCCCCAATGTAGCCTTTAAATTGGTGGGTTGTGAGGTGGATCATTTGTTTTTGGTGTGGTTTCGAAGTTCCATGTGTGCATTTGGTGAGAGTTGGCTTGTATGGGAGATATTACTATTGTTATGTTTGTTATATGCTTGCTATGGTGTACATATATGGGAGTTGGCTACGTTGTTCTCTACCTTGATTGTCATGGTATTATGTGCGACGTGCTTAGTATGTTGATGCTTGGAGGCAAGGATGGTTCTTACTTGTGTTACTCTAGGTATGCTTAGGTCTAGCAATTTCATTTGAGTGGCTTGGTTCAGCTCTTACGCGGACTTGTTGAGTGGGAAAAATGGTGTCCTTGGGACTTGCTAATGGTGTTCATTTGCATCTTCACAACGTAAGCTTAGAGCCTTGGAGAGTGTCATGGTTGGAAAGGTGGGGTGGCAAGGGAAAATGGAAGGGGGAGGGGTTCTCTAAGCGGCATAAACATGGTAGTATGAGGAGTAAGGGAGTCGGACGTGGGGGGGTGGTGAATGCCAGGGTAGGGACAGACATGGAAATGGTCACCCAAGAACTTAATGTGGAAGGTAGGAGAGAGTGGATCATGAAGCAAGAGAAGGAGGCTCATCAGCTGCACGAGGGAGGAGAGGAGGGGGGGATGATGATGAATGCGAGGGTAGGAGAGGACATGGAAACGGAGACTCAAGAACTCAATATGGGAGCTAAGAAGCGAGAGGAGGAGGCTGATAAGGTATTGAGCACGGAAGAGAGAGTACTGCGAGGAGCGGATTGTGAAGCTACGAAGGAATTAGAGGAGAAGCCTCATCATGATAAGGTGAGGACGAAAGTGCGATCAAGAGGAGAAGGACAAGAAGAAGAAGAAGGAGAAGAAGGAGAGAGGCAGCTAAAGAAGGTGTGGAGGGAGATCCAAGGGGAAAGGAATTGGGAGGGGCTTCTACGGAGGAGGCCAGCTGACAGCTGCGATGTATTGTATATAGATGCAATGCTGAGGAAGGAGGTGATAAGGTATGGGGAGTTCGCGCAGGTGTGCTACGACGCCTTCGACTTCGACAGGCACTCCATCTACTGCGGGAGCTGCAAGTACAATCGGAGGAAGCTGCTGGAGAAGGCGGACCTGCAGCAGGCACAGGCGGCGGCCAGCGGCGGCGGCTACGAGGTCACCAAGTACATTTACGCCACTTCCGACATGGACCTCCCGTCCTTCTTCCGCCGCTCCGACCGCGGGCCCTCCGCCCGCTGGAGCGGCGACTCCAACTGGATCGCCTACGTGGCCGTCTCCTCCGACGTGGCGTCCGCCGGTTGGCTGGGCCGCCGCGACATCGTGCTGGCGTGGCGGGGCACAGTCACCGCTACCGAGTGGGTCGGCGACCTCATGGATATCCAGACCCCCCCTCTCTTCGAGCCTGCCCGCCATGATATCAAGGTCGAGCTCGGCTTCCTCAGCCTCTACACATCCTCTAAGCCTCACTCCCGCTTCAACAAGCTCAGTGCCCGCTTTCAAATGCTCTATGAAATCAAGCGCCTTCTCCATCTCTACCAAGGTGAAGAGATCAGTATCACTATCACTGGCCATAGCTTGGGTGGCGCCCTTGCCCTCCTCTCTGCATATGACCTCGCTCTCCTCAACCGAGATATGATCTCCTCCTCCTCCTCTTCCTCCTCTTCTGCGGGAGTGGATGGATCCGATGCTAATGGTACAAGTACTATGGTGGACGATACATTTATCAGCGAGAACCTTGATGGTACAGCCACCAAAAGCAATGAATGCCATATGGTATCCCCTCCCAAACGAGCCACCATCAATGGAAACATGGCTGCCCCCCCCAATCATGGAGCCACCAAAACTGGTAGAGACATCACCGACGGAAACATCATGCTCCCCTTCAATGGTGGAGCCACCAAAACTAATGGAGACATTGTATCACCTCTTAGCAAAGCCAACCTCAATGGAAACATGGTGTACCCCCTCCATAGTAGCCTAGCTAACCCTAAAGAAAGCATGAACTACGATGGTCTAGCTAACCCTAAAGAGAACATGGTGTCTCCCCACAATGGAGGTTTAATTGACCTTGAAACTAATGTGGTGTCCACTCTAAATACTAATATTAATGTACCTCAACCAGCACCACTCACACCCCCCATGATCACCATTTTTTCTTTCTCAGCCCCTCGAGTTGGTAACCTTGCTTTCAAGGAGAGAATTGAGGAACTTGGTGTGCATGTGTTTCGTGTGATCAACATCCACGATAGTGTCCCTAAGGTACCCGGCCTAATTTTTAATGAGGGTTGGTGGTCATCCCTTGCATCCATGGCACCTAGATATCTTCAAGATGCTATGGAGGCCCTTGCATACCACCATGTCGGACTTGAACTTCGCATTGACCTTGAGAGCTCCCCCCACCTTCGACGCACACGCGACCCAACTTGCCACCACAATCTTGAGGCACACCTTCATGTGCTTGATGGATTTCAAGGAGAGGGCCAACCATTTGAGTCAATGACTGGACGTAGCCGTGCTTTGGTGAACAAGGCATCCAACTTTTTAAGGCATGAGGCATACATTCCATCCTTTTGGTGGCAAGAAATGAATAAGGGCCTTATTAAGAATTCAAATGGCCAATGGGTGCTTAGTTCTCGTGAGGATGAGCATCTTCCAGAGAATCATGTACATGTCCCTAACTTCACATTGTAAAATATTGAAAACTTTGTACCAAAGGCACACTTTAGCATCTTATGTCATATTAATGTTATATAGGACCATCTTATCACTTAATAAAGCTTCCACTTATGTCATATTGATGTTATATAGGACCATCTTATCACTTAATAAAGCTTCCACTTTAGCATCTTATGTCATATTAATGTCATATAGGACCATCTTATCACTTAATAAAGCTTCCACTTATGTGTTCATGTGGTATAGACATGCCACCAATCCAAATCTTGATACCATTTCAATGCTATTTGGAACCCATTGTTTTAGCACTTAATAAAGCTCCATTATGTGCTAACATGGTACAAACATACCAATAGTCTAAAACTTGGTAATATAAATAGATGTAAACAAGTAGGTCTCTTTTAAAAAGTGAATGCACATGAGTTCCAACAGCACATACAATAGTAAGTTGAATTCTATATGTCTGAACATTCATATAGTCAATACTCTTTAATTGCGTAGCACAATCAAAGAAAATTGGGTATTGGGACCTTAAATATGGAAAAAAAATATTTGTGCTTAAGTCTATGTAGTAAATTCTTGTGTAAATTAATGAGTAAATGGGCATTGAAACATTGCATGAAAAAGCATTCCTTATGAGTTAGTAATATGTTTGGCAAGTTCATGCATAAGGATCGATGGAATCTACACATCAATAGTTTTGGCAACTCCATGCTTATCATCACATAGTTTTATAATTATGTTTTTCTAGGCTAAATAGAAAGTAGCACAGATCATTGAAAAGCATTACATACATTGCTACATGTACTCTTCTAGATGATATTAAAAGTAAAGGATCACACTTTTGCATCTACACATGTTCTCTAAGTTTAATTTTATTGACACATGAATATAATACACTTAAGGTCTTTAGATGTTCAACTATATCGTTCTTATTAGCTTTACACTTAAGGTCTCTAGCTGTTAAACTATATCATTCCTATTAGCTTTACACTTGAAAGATATGATTACATGGAGTATGGATTAATTGTGGAAATATTTATCCATAAATAATTATCATTAGTATTTTACAAGCTCACATTTAATTCTTTTGAGAAGTGAATCGTTACTTCAATTATGTAATACCTACGTGCAGTGCCAATTTATTTCTCACATTTTAACCTCATGAAAGCATTTTAAGGTTGTGCTATAAAGAGACCATCACATCATGTGGTCATGGTCAATCCAATGGTTTCTAAAGTGGATATCCTAGTCATTATTTGAAGTTTGCTAGTCACTATTTGAACGAAGTTTAGTACTCGCTATTTGAAGGTGATTCCAACCAAAGTACCATGCACAATATGCACGAAATGGTCGTATGTGTCCTGGAGACCAAGAAATCTAGTATCTTCTAGAAACTTTAAGAAGATTTAGGTTCTAAAAGAAGGTTCTAGAAGATTCCTTGGAAGATTCTAGAGCATCAACACTTACATCATTGCTTATGATACCAATGTTTATATCATTGATGATGTGAGTATGCTACATCAATGCTTACATTAGCACTATGTATGGTGTAAGCAATGTTGCCATTGATGACATCATCCTCTAGAAGTTTTTCCTTAACTTGCTCTTGGATGGATGTAATTCTATCCATCACGAGCTTTGTTATGGATGTGAATGCATCATAGTGAAACCACATTGGCATAGGTTCTATGTGAAGGTTATGTCTCTACCATTTTTGTGAACATTGCAAATAGACAAAAACATGAAGGTGGTGATGTAGACAAGTATGTATAATGTACCATTTAAATCCAAAATGTGAATTTAGTTTTTCAAATTTCATGAAATTCATTCATTAAATAAATGTGCTCATAACACATGACAATTGTCAGATGTATTATCATCCTCTTGATGGGATGATTTGTGATTCACACTTTCAAAAGCCATTTGCATGACTTGTATCAAATCTTACAAAATGTTTATATTTAGAGACCAACTGAGAGGTTGAGAAATGATGGCACTTTCTTATTGGGAAAAAGACTTTATCAAGTCAATAAGCTCTTTCTTAAATTGTTTCATGTCATGACACACACTATAGTCAAGCCAAGGCTCAAATCTCTGAAGGGGACGAGAGACGAGAGTAGATCTCCGTAACATGATGAGATCTCATGGACTTGGAGTTTTAGCCTCCACTCTTTCCTCATAGACACCATAGGGCTCTCAACCTATTACACAACAAATCTACATGCTTCTTGCTCACTAGAAAGCATCACTTGAGTCCTCTCTCTCCAAACTTGGGGCACTAGCATTTGCCCTTTTTGGTAATACAACACATGGCAATGCATCTTGATAACACTTCTTAGTTCCACTTTCTTGAGGGACTGTCTATGCATCTTTTTCTCATTAAAGATCACATCATTACTACATAAGATCTTCCTACTTCTAGATTCCACAAGTGATAACTTTTCACCACTCTATCCATAGCCTATAAATATGCATTTTCTTAACTTAGGCTTCAACTTACTATGCTTCTCTTTTGGCACATGCACAAAAGCTTCACAACCAAACACTCTTAAATGATTATATGAAGGTTTCTTGCATGTCCAAGATGCCTCAAGAATACCACCATCTAGTGTAGTATTTGGTGACCTATTATCAAATGTATAGCTGTCACCATAGCTTCAACTTGAAAACCTTTAGTAAGACTAGCAAGACTTCTTAATACCATTTCATTAATTTTCCTATTCATGCATTTTGCTACAACATTTTGTGCTAGATTACTAGGTGTAATGAGATCCTAAACACTCTAGACTCTTTTCAGACCTATTTTTTGTAAGTGCCAAAAAATTTTGGAAGTAAGACAATGTATCATCTTTTCTAGCCATAGAAAAAGGCCACACTTTTCTAGCCATCATCAATAAACATGATAAAATAGGACGCCCCCCCTAAAGACCTAGTAGGCATAGGTCCACATATATCATTGTGCACCAAGCCAAGTGGCTCGCTATTTTTTCCCATTTAAGTGCTTTTTATGGGATGAATGAGCATGTTCACCATGTATACAGTGCTCACATATATACAATTAGTAAAATAAAAAACTAGTAAGTAACCAAAATGAGAAATTTCTTATGCATGTGATCTAACTAGCAATGCCACAAAGATATACTTGGCTACTTGGTTATTGCAATTACATGATCTTTTACAATGAATACATGAAGTGGATATAAGGTTCCACATTTGGCTCCTCTAGCTACAACAAGAGAGCCCTTGTGGACTTTCCATGATTGACTACCAAAGGTAGTGGAATATCCTAAGTTGTCCAGCTAACTAGTAGAAATCAAGCTCTTTGTGAGCTTTGGCACATGTCATTCATTCTTAACAGTGAAGGTAGAGCCATAATGAAATGAAAACTACACATCTTTTGCACCTATTATGTCACATACATAGTCATTTCCAAGATGGAAAAATTCACACCTATTGCTACCTTATAAACAGAACCACTCCCTATGAGGAGTTACATGAAAATAAGTGTCAAAATCAAGTATCCAATCTTGGTTTGGTTGATTTGAGGTAACCAACACATTCATAGGAAGACTAAAAGTAAATGGCACTTCACCATCACCTCATGTGTGGTTATTGTATTCACTTCTTGAATCTCCACTTTGCCTTTTGTCATGTTTCTTATTGCATTCATAGGATGACTAAAAGTAAATAGCACTTCACCATCACTTCATGTGAAGTTATTGCATTCACTTCTTGAATCTCCACTTTGCCTTCGTCCTCTTTCTTGTTAGCATCTTGTTCATCCTTCTTCTTGTACTTTTACTCTCAAGTCCACTTAAAAAAGTTCTTCTTAATATGGAATATTTTACCACAATGGAAGCATTCAATATCTTTCTTGGACTTGGATTTGCTACATAGCTATCCATAGTCATGGTTCATGCCTTTATATTGTTTTCTGCCTCTTTCTTCCTAAATTGCCAATGCTTGACCATTTTTGCCTTAGTCCATGATTTTCCTATGTATTTCTTCAACCAATAAAATTCCCATGACATCATT
Source organism: Lygodium microphyllum (assembly GCF_053477565.2). Classification (NCBI taxonomy): domain Eukaryota; kingdom Viridiplantae; phylum Streptophyta; class Polypodiopsida; order Schizaeales; family Lygodiaceae; genus Lygodium; species Lygodium microphyllum. Next base: position 148,421,498 of record NC_141145.1, read on the forward strand.
GAACTTTAGCTCACCATCTAGAGTTGAGTTACTTATGACTATCTTAAAGGTATCCCATGATGTAGGAAAAAGAAACATAACCAAAAACTTGCCTTGACCTCATCTTCAAAATTCAAAATTTTTGCATGTATTTGGCCACTTATTATGTTAAACTCATTGAGGTGGGAGGCAATACTAGTACCCTCCTTCACATGCAACTCAAATAGTTGCTTTACTGGGTACACTTTGTTTGAGATAATCTCATTCTCATAATTATTACATAAGTTTTTCCATAAGTCATACATAATGGTTTCATTCAAAACAGTGAAATAAATGGATTCTATGAGGTGAAATTCAATAGTGGACTTAGCCAATACATCCAACTCCATCTAATCATCTTGAGACATATCTACAAATTTTGCATCTCTACATCTTATTGGCCTCAACTACTTCTTTTGCATTAGGATATCCTAGATTTGCTCTTTCCACAAATGAAGTTTGTGCCATCAAAATTTTTGATGTTATAGGGTTCCATGGCCATAGACGATGATGAAGCAATTTTCACAAGGTACATCCAAATGTCAAGGAGAAGCAATTCCGCAAGTTAAAAACTGCACCAAAAATTGGTAGAGTTTCTATAGCAACTACTTAGTATAACCAAAATTGAGAATAAGCCAAATGAACCACTGATAAGCAATGAGGCATATAATACTATCCAAAAGTTGTGAAGATCATAAACTGTATATCACAACTAACAGTATATGGATGTCATATATTATAATAGCACATGCATCACAATATCTAATCCAGCAAACATTTGCTACATACAATATAAATTAACAACAAACCCCATAACTATAAAATATTGCAATCTGCAACCTCTATAAAACAATGTATAACACTACAACAGAAATGAGGCATAGACGCGCATGTTAGACGCGCAAAGTCGGGCGCGTCTATCATCGCATCTGTATGTGCGTGTAAAAGAGTGTGTTAATAGATGCGAATTTTACGTCTATATATCTGCGCAAATAGACGCAAATATAGACGCGTTTTTAGACGCGTCACTACAACAAGCAGCAGTTATAGATGCGCGCACAGACACGCACTAAAATTTAAAAAACAATTGAAAAATATAGACGCAATTGCGTGTCTATATTTGCGTCTAATTTGCAGGTGAAATCGCATCTAGGAGCGCATGTATTTGCGCATCTATAAGCGCGTGTATATGCACATCTATAAGTGCGTTTAACTGTGCGTATATAAGCGCGTCTATAAGCAATTCGTGCTCTATATACACGGCTTATAGACGCACGCACAGACGCGCACTAAAATTTTAAAAAATTTTGAAAAATCTTGCTGGTGTGTCATTCTTTTCAAAGTAGTCCCGTCTTGCATTTCTTTTGGGTTTTTTTGATAGGTGCACGACACAAAGAGAGGAGAAAGGAAGAGGCAAAGAAGAAAGGGTAAAGAGAGGAGGAAGCAAGAGGCAAAGAGAAAGGAGAGGGAGGAGTAGTTTGTAGCCCTGTCGTCGCCCATCACAACACCGATTCAAGGTGAGTCCTTCTTCTTGTCTCTCTCACTCACTCACACACACACACTCTCTCTCCCTCTCCCTCCCTCCCTCCCTTCCTCCCTCTCTCTCTCTTTCTCTCTCTATCTTTGCTTTGAGTTGTATTTTGCTACCTTCTTAGCTTTTGGTATGTTTGTTGCGATGAGGAGAACAACCAAAGAGCAAGGAGATGGAGGAGAAGAAGGAGTTTGTAGTTGTGTCGCTGCCCATCACAATAAATATTCAAGGTAAGTCCTTCTTCTCTTCTCTCTCTCTCTCTCTCCCTCTCTCCCTCTCTCCCTGTGTGTGTGTGTGTGTGTGTGTGTGTGTTTACTTTGAGTTGTATTTTGGTTCCTTCTTAGCTTTGGGTATATTAGTTGTTGCTTGCTTTTCCTAGTTTTATTTTGTGCTTCACTGCTAATTCGCGTCTACAAGCACATCTGATATACAGAGTAGATGCTCTCGTAGACGTGCAAGTGTTGAAGATCCTAAAACCTCCTAGGTTTTTTTGAGTTTTGTGGAGCTGGCGCGTGTAAGAGCACGTTTGATCCACAGAGTAGACGCGCCTATAGACGCACTCGCATTAAACAACCACATCTCCTTTGAGGTTTTTTTTCATACATTGTTTTCCGCGTCTATATTTGCATCTAATTTTCACGTGAAATCGTATCTATGTGCGCATGTATATGTGTGTGTATGTGCGCATGTATATATGCGTGTATATGTGCATCTATATGCGCATCTATAAGTGCGTCTATAGGAGCATCTATATTTGGGTGTATATGCGTGTCTATATGCACGTGTAGTTTTCACTATAAGTGCGCTTGTAGACGTGAAATTGTAGACGCGCTAGTAGACACGGTAATAAACGCACCCGTCATTTTTTAACACAATTCAAATATTGCATCTACAAGCGCGTCTATGGAGCCTTTTTGTTGTAGTGTAAACTAATATAGCTTGTACCCAACAACTTGTAACATATTTATCTTAACTTGGTAAACCATGTATAACGCATATACAGTGGATGTTACCCCTTGGCTTCTTAGTCTCTCCTACATAATACCTAATCCCTATAGAGAGACCTCTCGCATATAGTGCCAATCTTGGCATCTAGAGAGCAGAACGTAGATCCTTGATAAAGAGCTCCACAACTAACCTTAGGGGAGGTCTAACATGTATCTCCAAAGTTTAATTTGTGTTGTTATAATAGCTTAGAATACATAGTCATCCAAATAATTCCTTTTAATGCACGAAAAAATTGTTGAAATATATTTTTTGCATCAAGATTCATTCTAGGTGCCATTCCCTCTAGCATGAGGTTCTGTGAGTTTGAAAATTCTTTGAGGTGGTGTGTTTCAAATGAGCATAAAGGGTCAAGCAAGTTCTTGCAAAAGGAGCTTATATTTTCAATGTCAACAATGATGATGAATGAAATTGTGCATAGATGAGCATGACAAAACATCATCTCGACATAAGATCATTACTATCTTTGTTAATGACATTTGCTCTATCTATATGAAAGCTGGTAAAGTGTTAGCATTTAAAAGAGTTATCTTATTTAATTTTTAATATTTGAATTGTAGAGAAATGGTTGCATTTGGAAGCATATATAAAACCCCTTCCAACTAGTATATAATGGGTTGTAACTACTATATAATGGTTCATAACTAAGTAGACACATCTTTGGATATCCCCTTAAGCACCTTATATGGACCTTAAGAATTATCAACAATGACTCTTCATTAGAAGTCATATACAGATGTTCAAGGTTGGTGTAAATGTCGAGCCCAAAGATCATAAGTACTTAAGCATCCATGTGAATAATTGCTTGTAATTTAACTACATGTGAAAATATGAAAAAATGGTCATTTTACAGTAATTGCTAAGATTCATGTCTCACTACCAACTTTAATGATCACTAAGTCTTACTTAGGAGGCTCCCTCAATCCTCGGGTAAGTTACTCATGAATATATGTGTGCATCATGTGGGTTCAAAATAAGGTATTTTTTAATACCATTTTTATACATTTTTTACATACAGAAGGGTATAATATAAAGGGGTTATTTACAGATTGAATAGAAAAGGGTTATATTTTATTCAGGAAAAATGCATAGATAAGGGTATTTATAAATCGGCCTTGAACGGATGTGATGTAGAGGATATACATATAGTAACTTCCTTGAGCCTCAATTTGAAGCTAAGATTGCCCTCTTCAAGATGAGCTATAACATGCTATAACAAGTTTAGGATAGAAAATTCTGCAACTCTATCTTTGAGTCTGAACTGTCCACACCTGCACCCTGTTTTAACTAGTGAATGCCATGTTTCCACCCTATAAGGTAAAATAGTAACCCTAAATGGCTACCAAACCCTATTGGAAGACTGAGTAGGACATGTGGGTACCCTATAGTACCTGCATCTGTACTTCAGTAATGAATTTTGTACCTGTAGGGACATGTAAATGCCCTATAGTGTCCTCTAAAGTCCCTATTTTACCCTATTTTTCTCCTGAAGGTACTTGAGCATTTGAAAACTCTTAAAACTTCAATTCCCCTATTGAGAGTGGAAAAAGACTGAATTTTTGACTAATTTTTATTGTTTTGGAGGTTTGAATGGTTGATTTTTTATGGATTTAGAGTGATATATGGTTGTTAATGGAAGTATTTGAGAGTGTTCTGGATAATATTGATTATTTTTTGGAAGTTCATGATGATTCTCAGTAGAAATCCCCCCTTCCCCCCAGCACACAACCTCACCATCACCCTAGCCCCCCATGAAAATCCTACTATGCTAGGAGCTAGATACATTAGATATACTCAATAATCCACCCTTATAAGGTGCAACTAATGATCCATGGTGCTCAATTTTATAAAGCCTCCATTATAAGGAAATGCCATGTGTGATCTTGGCAAACATTGGTTAGGTCCTAGCTTGTGTGCTAGATGAACTCTATGTGATCAGATGGCAAAAAGGTAACCATTAGGGAAAATATGGACTCTCTTTTTTGCCCCTTAAGGGGTTTCTCTCTCTCTCTCTCTCTCTCTCTTTAAAAAGAGATTCCAAAATGATATTAGAATAAGAGATCTTCTACAATTAAGCAAATCTCGTATTTGTAGTTTCAATAGATTTCACCTATTATTTTATTCTCAAACTATAGGATAATGCAACTTTTTCTCAACATCCTCATAACTAAAAAAATAAAATTCTATTTTTTGTAAAAACAAAGCCAATCATTAATATACGACTCTTTAATGCCCTCATGACTTTTCAACATGAAAATATATTAGAATCATTCTCATTCTTGCTTTTGAAAAGGGCGGAAGTTAAAAAATGATATAAAATAAAGTACACATCATATTTTAAGATTATTTTTTACCAGAGACACCTTTTTGACTCAAGAGTTTTCTTGTAAATTTTTATTTATTTTTGAACAAGTATGTGCCTATTTCTGGGCATTTCTTCATTCCCTCTCAAAGCTCTAGTTTTGTCCAAAATTTTGTGTACTCTTCTCCTTCCCTCCAGAATATGGTTTCTTGCATACGAATTCTTCTGAAGCAATACTCAATACTATCTACAACACTCTCTACCCTGCTACAAGCAATCTTCCTCTTCAGTACTGTAATATAAGATATCTTCATCTTCAATACTCTATACTACAAGCAATCAAGTGATAATGGAGGTATCTTTATTTTTTAAATCTTTGTGATGTTATTATTCTTCATAGTTGTTATTTAATCCTTAAGTGTCAATTCATAGAGAGAGAGAGAGAGAGAGAGAGAGAGAGAGAGAGAGAGAGAGAGAGAGAGAGAGAGAGAGAGGACTGTGTGAGATGAACTAAGAAAATAAGTGATAGAGTGACAGAGAGTAAATTAGGGTACTAGAAGATAAGATGATGTTATTGTTCTCCACTAGCCAAGCTTTTGTATAAATGTGTTTAAATATATTTGATCGATTCTTCTTGAGAGAGAGAGAGAGAGAGAGAGAGAGAGAGAGAGAGAGAGAGAGAGAGAGAGAGAGAGAGAGAGAGAGAGAGAGAGAGAGAGAGAGAGAGAGAGAGAGATATTTTGGATAGAATAGAAGATAAGATTGGATGCTGATTAGAGGTAGATTAAAAGCTAAGATTACAGGTAGATTAGGGTCTATCATGACTGAAATCAAGAGAAAGAGACAAGATCCAACTGGGTAAAAAAGAACATAGATATAGTGAATCAAAGGGGTGTAATTGTGCGATTTGAGCCAATCCAGAATTAGTTGCATGCTGCTAGATTATCCTGACCTGCTACTCCCATATATTTAGACGTTCTTGCTATTGATTAGAAAATTGGCATTGACTCCTTAGCTTACTATTAATCAAAGGGGTGTAATTGTGTAATGTTAAAATTGGCATATATTTTTCTTTATAGGATGCAGGTGCAGGACGTACTAAGAGAAAGAGAAATATTCACTTTCAATTGGAGAATGAATATGCACCAATGTTCAAAAGAACTATAGAAAGGAATGATGCAATAAGATATAGGATGCAAGAAGAAAGAAATGCAAGGAAAAAAAAAGTGAACCTTTGGGTTGATGGGTGCATTTATCCACCCGATCCAGTCACTCAAAGGCTACCACAATTTGAAGGGCTTACATCATTTGTAAAGTTCATTTGTGAAGGCAATGAAGGATTGTATGGATACACATGTAGACTTGTCACACAAGGATTAGCAGGGGCTCACCAAGCCTTGACAAATATGCAGACAAGATTACAAGGAAATATGCAGTCTTTGATGAAAAAGGATAGATTATTGGCTGAGAAGGATAGGGAAAACCAGAGCCTATAACAAGCAATGTTTATCATTGAAGATGCTATGTAGGCTACACATGTGCAAAATATGGAGTTATAGTCTAAAGCTATGGACTTGGAGAAGGAGAATCGAAACATAAAGAGAAAGCTCACAAAAACTTTGGAGATTGGGCCCATTTTAAAAACCAAAGAAGCACGTCTGCACATCCGATTAGTCTAACCAATTCACCAATTAACCAAAGGAACTGGACAATATCATAGACGGATATATGCTCAATCTACTACAATGAGAAATATGTTCCCTCGAGAATGATAATATTGCCAAAGTCCTAAGCAAGGATATAGTCAAAAATGCATTGGAAAATCGTAAATTTAGGGACATTGTAGATGGTATCGCAAGTGAACATCTTAGGGATGTGAGCAACTTCTTTATTGCTACAAATGCTTAGGGATTATGTGACAAGGTGGGAATGAGTTCTGAGTCATATAGTATTCTCTATCAACAATTGGATACAGGATTTAAGCAAGTCTTCAAAACTAAGTGAGTAATGCCTCTGCCAAAACCATTTCATGTGAAGAAGGCTTGAAAACAACTAAATGAGAAAGTTTTAGAACTAATTGGTGAGCCAACACATCTAGAAAATACACACATATTGAAGTATGGTTCCAAAGAAGTTGCATTTGTATTGAATAAATCCAACAACTTTGTATTGGATATATGTAGGGTTTAAATTGCTATGGTCAAGTTCTACAATATGTCTATGGAAGAATGTAGAGGCAAGCTTAAGTTTGTCCTAAAACTTGATGAGAGTGAGATTATTAAGGGGTAAAAACTTGAATATGTGAGTATAGCACTTATGAATCAAGCATTGGACCCCAACATCGATGAAAACCATCCTTTATACTTCAGTGTACAGTCAGAGAATGAAATATGGTGGCTTGCAGCATTTGAAGTACCAAAGGAGGACCATGAAGTGCTTAAAGTTTTTTTAAACCTCACTAATATACCCAATGTTATTCAACAACAAAATAATGGAGCAATTTTACACATCGAGGGGTTTGGGGACTATCAAGTTGAATGGCATCTTGTAGGTGATTTAAAAACATTGAAGTGTATGTTTGGTTTATTAAATGCAGTGAATGCAAAATTTTCATGCATATACTGCATGCAAACTAGGAAGAAAGAGAAAGATGGAAAGAAAGAATGGCTTGCCAAGGTAGGACAACAAGGTGCTCCAACACGTGATCAAAAAGTCATGAGAAATGGAATGCTAGTTCCAGTGGATCCAAATTGGTGCCCTATTTTGGAAATACCACTAACAAGGGTTCACTTTTGCACATTGCATTTTTTGGTTAGAATAATTGAGAAGCTATTATATGAATATATATGCTTTGCATACAAGATGTAGCCTGTGTCAGAAGTTGATGCTACATGCAAGAAGGTAGAATGAGTCCTCTCTGAAGTTGGATTGCATGGGAGACCCAGTAGAAATAAAAAAGGACGATTAAAAATCAGGAAAGAGTGGAAATATCCCTTGTAAACCATGCTTTAGTGGACCCAAGGCTAGGAAGTTTATATCTCCACCTCGAGATGAGGAAAGCAATATACTTGTATAACAACCAGAGAAGTATGAAGCATGGAAAAAGTTGCACCTTGTTGTTCTGGATTGGAGCAATGGGGGATGAACGAGGATTGCAAAGGCAAAAGTGTGGATACACCTAGATAGATTAGCAGCTCTCTTACAAAAATTGAGGTTTAGGGATGTTGATGCAATACATTTAAAGAGACAATTGCTAAATTTCATAAGTCCATGGTGGAGGCATGGACTACAAATAGTATAACACACTACATGGTCAGTATTGTCACCATTACAAAAAAATATAATCATTTCAAATTATTTTGTGTTTCTAATCTGTCTTCTTGTGCAGCATATACTTAAAGCACATGGTCCATACTTTGCAGATCAAGGAAGTTTGGTAGTATGGTCAACTCAAGGTATGGAACGATCTCATTGGCAAGCTCGCTGTGCTTTTCAAAAGGCAACTGATCATGGAGGTGGTATCAATGATTCTGATTCTATGAGGCAATTATTACAATGGTGGTATAGGAGATTAGAGATACGATACGAGGAAAAAGAAAAGAAGTCAAAAACCTCTCAAGCAAAATTTATAAGTAGGGCAATATATGAAGTGAGAAAAGCAAGATATGAAAACATCACAGCTAGACAATGCCACGCAGAATGGTTGGCAATCCAAGAGAGAGATGGCAAGAAATGGAGACCTAGATAAAGATAATACTTTTGATGCATTTAGAGTCCATGAGAGAGCATAAGTACCCAGTATATGACACATCAATACTCCTATATTTAACATGAGATGTCTTGAAAATTTTGTTTAAAATTTCGAAGGTTTGTCACTATGTTTTTCAAAGTCGATTTCGAACTATGTTTTTTAATTTTAAAGTTCATTTACACCACAGTAAGTTTAAAATTTTTGTACTTAAGTCAAGTCTCTCCTTTCATTTTTTTCCATTACTCTTCACTCTAATCTCCATCTTTCTATCCTTGATTATCACAACCATGGCACGTTCCAAACTTTCTATCAAGAAGGTGCCTACAAGAGCAAGAGCTCAATACTCTTCCGAATCTAGTAAGCATACTGTGACTGACAAAGGTCCCTTGGTGGCCGACAACGATGGCCCTACTGCAGCTAATAATGGTGGTGCTATTGTGTCCAACAATGGTTTCCCTAGTGTGGTCAATAATGATAGCTTGCCATTGCCCAAAAATGGTGCTCCACCTCCCACTACTGCTCCAGATTGTAATACACGTCCTCCAACACATAAGAAGCAAAGATGGAGACCAGGCACAACTGCATTATGTGAGATAAGGAAATTCCAGAAGAGTGCCAACTTGATTATTCCTAAGGCACCATTCTCTAGGTTGGTGCAAGAAATACTGCAAGATATATAGCTAGGGCATCATCACAAGTTCTTTTCAAGAAACCAAGAAAGGAATGTGGGGTGATGGTCAAGCCAAGCCTTGCTTTCTCTCCAAGAAGTAGTTGCAAGTTACTTGATTGATCTAATGGGTGATTCTCAAGTTTTAGCCATTCATGCCCGATGTATCACTATTAAGCCCATAGATATGGTTCTTGCTCGTAGGATCCGCAACAAGGATGCGTTTAATCTTAATGTCAACAATATGCTTTGAGAAGCTACCTTGTAATTGGATCTATGTTTTTAGCTCAGGTTTGGTTGTAGATTGTAAGGAGCTTAGTTTTGGTTTATCTTTCTAGTAGCCTTCAAGTATTTGATAGCAATGGTCTACAAAATGAAGCTAAAATTTTCCTAGCTTTAGTTGTACTTCGTGCAATGCACTATCTACCGTGTATTTCATGGTTTCGTAATGCCAAATCTGATATTTTATATTCTATTTTGCCATCATTTTCATTGTGCGTATTTCCAAGTTTCTAACTTTGAAAGTATTTTTGTTAAGGATAAATTCAATATGCAATCACACACACATAAGTGGATTAGTTGTACATGGGCCGATGAACTATATATTTACTATATTTAGCGATTTGGCAACACTATATCCGATATGCGATATTCCATTTGATCCATGACTTATTTTTTGTGAATTTTTAAGTTTCTAATATTTCACATAGTTTGGTTGGCAACACATTTAATATGTAGTTGCGTACACTCGGTGTAGTGGTGAGTTTTTCTATTATCAGTGAAGTATAATCCAGTTAATGCATTCTCAAAAAATGATTGAACCGTCAATTTTATAAATCGAAATCTGGTGAAACTTCACCCACATGTTGGGCATCATGAAAAATCATGGATATTAAAAAATTGGCCCCATCATAAGTCTCTAGGACACCTTTTTGAAGGCTCGCGTCTGGGGCCCTGAATCCCTAGAGACTTCTGATGAGGCCAAATTTTTTTTTGGTAGTTGATGTACCCTAAAGGAGTCCACAGGTAAAATTTCACGTCAATCGAATCACTAGTCATATTTTTCCAAAGCCTGGATACATTAATTCAAGTTTAAGGGTTTTTTAAAAGTTTTGCTATAAGTTTAAAGTTTCACCTCATTTTACATATTTCACTTTTGAGTTTTGGGTTTTCTCTCCTAGAAGACATGGCACGCACCGAGCAAGCGGCCCGAAGACACCCCCTAGAAATCCTATGTAGAGGCCACCTCCCCCAGCTCCACCACCACCATGCTAGCATCACAAGCGTTGATGGAAGCCAGGCACAGTGGCTCTTTGTGAGATCCGCCATTACTAGAAGACCACACACCTCATGATACCAAAGGCTCCATTCCAGAAACTAGTGCGTGAGATCATGGATGACATACTCATTAACAATAGTAGGAGGCACTTCCGAGATGGAACATGCTTGCAACAACTTGATTGCTGGACTACCCAAGCCCTCCTTGCACTTAGGAAGTTGCCGAAGCTTACGTCATCGACTTGTTTGGAGACTTGGTCTATGTAGCAGTACATGCAAGGAGAGCCACCATCACCAATAGGGATTTGCGGATAGTGAGGTTCTTCTAGAGATGGAAGGATAGTCCTTGCGGAGATCAACAACGATAGGATTGTACTAATAAAACATATACGGAGTGTAGCTTCCAAAGAGACTTTGTAAAACCCTAGTTGTAATAGATCCCATGTAAAATGTTATGAACATGAATACAAATTTTTTGGTGCATCTTATTTTTATTTATTTGTTTGTTATTTGTTTTATTTATGTCTTTGAGTTATCATTACATGTGTTCGAACAAATGCATATTGCGCACGAACTCAATAAAGCACTACATATTAAATTTAGGGTATGATTCGTGTTGCGTATAAATCTGATAAATAAACTTAATATTCAAGTAGAAAAAAGTAATAAACCACGCGTATGACAAACTACATTGCATGCAAATCTAACAAATATCGGTTTTCATTACTTCAAGAGAAGATTACAAATTACATTACATTGGTGATGAGATATTATTTGGCACTAAGTACATCTACTCTTTCCTAGGCTTCTTTGAGCTAGACTCCCCATGGTCATAGCTATTTTTGATCATAGGCAGCAATACATTTTGCCCTATTCCTAGGCTTCTTTGAGCTAGACTCCCCATGGTCATAGCTATTTTTGATCATAGGCAGCAATACATTTTGCCCTAATAGTTCCTGCCTAATGACATTGGGGTCTTCAACACCAGCAACCATGTCACGGGCCACCATGGAAAAAAGTGACGCAGACCTAGTACTAGAGAATAAGTAGAGGAGCTTTGAACATCGATGCAACACTACTTTCTCCAAGCTAGAGTTTGTTGGGATGGTCTTGAAGGGCCCAGCCTTAGTTAGTGCTCTCAAATTCAAGAAGTTCTCAAAAAAAATTGGAGAGCATGTCTTATGGAATACAAAAATGTCGCTCACAAGATGTCCGATATACTCCTTCAATGCCGAGTCTTGCACCCTTCCTTGGCTACCAGATCGGCCACCTTGTCTAGATGAAAATTCATCTATATAGACAATGTCTTGCATCACACAAGTTCGGTGTCAGACTCATTGTGTCAAACTCACTATGCATGGAGTGTGGTAAAGATATATACATCGGATTTGCATCAAAATTTACTAGTAGGGCCTCTAGGGTATTGTGAGTGCGCACATCAAATTTTACCAAGATCGGGCCCCCAGAGCTGCCCTGGTCAGAGGTTCACGTCTGGGGGCTTGAATATGCAGATTCAAGCCCCAAATGCAAGTCTTGCAGATTCAAGTCCACCCAAACACGAGCCTCCAACCAAGGTAGCTCTAGGGGCCCGATCCCAGCAAAATTTGATGTGCACACTCCCGATGCCCTAGAGGCCCTACTGGTAAATTTTGATGCAAATCTGATAACATTAATCCATAACATTACTTTATCTGTATCATCTATATTTTGCTGTAATGGAGCATCCATGTCTGCTCCTGCAACCACCATTTTCTCTCTCTTGGGAAGGTACTGCGTAGTCGGGTCGAGGTCCGAAAATGCTTTCTTGCAACCGCTTGAACTCCTCTTCCGAGATCTCATACTGTGGCGTTGCATTCTCAATCTGCTCTTGGATGCTCACAACGACAGCAATGTTATCGACACGTGCCATCATATCGAGCCACCTCATCAACATGTGTTGGCATATCTTGTATATCAAAATCTATAAAATCATAAGGTGCATCACGCACCATGATACAATGTAGCTCTTTTTCCCTTAGCTAAAAAATTTATAGTACATCCTACACATAAGTAAATATTCCATCCCCTCAATGATGATAGCATGGAGAGAAGCGAGGGGTGGCTCATCGCTTATCGACATCTAAACAGGGCAAGGAGGTGGGTGCACAATGGCTAAGCTTTGTGCTGCCTCAACTCTTGGATCGAGTGTAATCTCTTTAGGCTCCCTCTCGAAATACTCTAGCTGTGGTTGAGAGGGTGTGTCGATGTCTTCCTCACTGTCCTCTTGCACCTCAATGTACAAAACATATATGGAAAATGCTGCATCGCGCTCAATGAGATCCATCGTGGCGTGGTCCTGGGATGAGGTGGGCAACTGCTCTGGCATGGAGATACTACCCCACATGCACGAGGGCTCGATTTATTACATTTGCGTGGCTTGATCTAGCAGTAAACTATATAGGAAATCTATGGGGACCCATCTGAGAGCAGAGTCAAGAATAGAGCAGGTGAGAGGGTTTGCCGCATCACAAAACGATGCCAGTATACTAGAGCTAGGGTCTACGGTGGAAAGCAAGCTCTCTAGACTCAAGGTCACGCAAAACCTAGGGCATATCTGGTCTTCTATGTGTGCATAGCATTTGGAGCTAATCCATGCGACGAAGGTGGGAGTGGTAGCCATGGCTCACAAAGAGAGAAGGGAGGAGAGCACAAGTGTAGGGAAGTAGAGAATGAAAGTGAAAATGAGTTGGGAGTTATAGCTTTTATGTATCTAGGGTTTTAAATAAATGTTCTTTTTAACCCTAAAGTTTCAAATCAAAACTCTTACCTTAGTTTCTTTATTTCAATACTTTAAATTAACCACTAAAATTACTCATATAGACAAATGCTTCGTTCTACATTATTATATCCTCAAATATACTTGGATCATTGAGTATATTCAAGTCCAACTACAAAAAATATAGAAAATTTTTAAGAAAATAAATCTGAAAGACCTTCAAAATCCCTTGTATCCAATTCAATATTTAATTTTAAGAAATAAGTAGAAGAGATGAGCTATAATATATCATTATGCAAAGACAATATTGCATAGATTATAAAACTCTAGCATGTAATTTAATTATGATTTTAACCAGTACAATTGACTAATTACAGTATGTATTATTGTATGCTTGGATCATAGTAAACTAAGATTATCTAAATTGAAAGTATTTAGAAGTTTAAAAAAAGTTTATATTTGTTCTTTATTTTAAAAAAATTACAAGGATTCCACTATCTCAAGGATATGTGGAGAAGCACATTGTTTACATGTCATGGATTGCTCACTGCGAATCTTGACTTTTCTATTATCTAACTTGAAATAGAAGTTGCGAGGGGCTCATTGAACATCAATTGGATTTCTTGTCTTAGAAAAGAAATGGACCAATGGCTCTCTGTGCTGACCACAAAAGGATTATGACCATTCCACAAGATAACCACATCTATGAGAGGTGTATATGTCTCATCTCGAGTATATTGATCCAAGTTGATCCACTCTCCTCACAAAAGTCGCCATGTTCTATATCAAAAGCGAATGCACGGAGTTTTCCTAGTGATGAAATACCTATAATAAAAACAAAAATAATGATAAGTAAATGCATTCATCTAAGTAATAAAAATAATTCATATAAGCAAGACCTATATCAATTAAATCAAGGCATTCAAAGTAGTAAAAAAGATTTACCTGAATGTGAGATCAGACTGGCTGGCCCTGCATTCAATTGTCTCATCAAAATATGTTCTTGTGACTTGCCAAGATTCACCCAATAGCTGACTCATCCATTCCTCGGATGGACACTTGCATTGATAAGTAATTTTTGTTTTCTTTAGAATATCACATGAACCAAACAAATGTGCAAACAATGAGAATGGAATAAACCAACTAAGATGCACATCTTTGGAGCCTGTGGTGGGTTTCATAGCACTATTGATGTCAGATTTTATCTTGGACTTACACGCTCCTAACAACTCCAAGCTACCAATCAACCATTCACCACTAGATAGTGGCGGCAATGGGACATGCTACAATCTCTAGCTTTCTATTACATACAATGAAGTATAAAAATATATATTTTGAGTTGCAAGTTGACTTGCAGAGTTATTATCATAGATCAAAAAACCTATGTCTTCATGCCAAACATGTAACTTGTCGCTCAAACATTTCACATTCTGCCATTCATGCAAAGTTGATGGATATAGAGCTGTTAGTAAAACAAGATTGAATTAGAATACTGCAAAGATTTTTAAAAACAACTCTGATGCAAAAGAATAAACAATGATAAAATTTAAAAACAACTCTGATGCAAAAGAATAAACAATGATAAAATTTAAAAACTTTTTGTTTTCTTTATCATTTGCAATGTAGTTCTTGTCGTGTACAGAGATTTGTTTGTGTGTATAAACATGTTGGATCAACACTTCTGTTACTATACTTGTTCCATTGAACACTTTTCTGAACTCTAAAATTCTACCTTTCCAATGTTTGCTAGGATTTGCAACATTCTTATGCCTGACCTTGAAACTCCCTCGAGTACTTGGGTGCATCAAAATCAAATCCAACTTATAGTACTTATCACAAATACAATTACCGCCACTATCTTTCCTATTGAAGACCTCCATTGCAAGTATGTTACTAATGTTTTTCCTTAGTGAAGACATTTATGATAACCAAATAGAAAAGTTACCTATCAGCATGTGTATAATTTGTAAATGTTCTCTCCAAATGAAATGAAATTTAAATGGAGCAATTGAAAAAAAATGTACCTGCAATTCTTTTCACAAAGAAGCCCAGAGATGTTGAACAAGAAGTTCACTTCTAACAAGACCATTGTTCCTTCACTGACAAATTCCTAGAGTACAAAAACAAAAGAAATATCGAGTCAAAGCATACATATAACTTACATAGGCTTTGTCCAAATGAGTTGAAACTTAACCATGGTGCAATAGAGAAAAGTGGCAATATACCTGTGGCTCTCTTTGCAAAGAAGCCCAAAGATGTTGACGAAGTTGAGTTTTAAAAAATCATTGTTCTCCACCCTCAAAGACTCTGGGAGTAAAAAAACAAAGGAAAACTCAATATGCATATAGCTTGCATACATTTTATCCAAATGAGATAAATTTTAACCATGGAGCAGTAAAAAAACAAGCCAACATACTTGTAACTTTGTTTACAAAAGAAACCATAAGATGTTGAAGAAGAAGTTGAGTGTTCCAAAAGATCATTGTTCTTGACTGTAAGAGACTCCTAGAGTACCAAAACAAAAGAAATTACATGTCAAAGAATGCACATAACTTGCACAAGTTTTGTCTAAATAAGGTAAAACTTTACCATAGAATATCCATAGAAGAGAACAATATACCTATAAAGTTTTGTGAAGAAAATCTTAGGGCTTTGGTAGAACAAGCTCTACTCTCATAAAACGTGTGAAACTCACTCTGTGTTTGTGTAGAGAAAATGAAATTTCACAGGGTTATAGATAGGGCAAGCAACAATGAGGTTGTAAGATTTCGTCAGGAAAGAAGAAGCGGGGAAAGAGATATTATAAATTTGAGATCTACCTAAGAAAGAGGGGAAAACTGAAAAGGGGAGAAATGAAAAGTCAAACATAAAAAAATAAGAAAATAAAAATTCAAGTCACAAAATTCCAGGAAGTGTCAGCATTGTATTCCCCATATTTTCCCTTATTTTATTGCTGAGGGAAGATTTGGGCCAAGATATGGCTAGAAGATTCATGTTACATGAATCTGGAATCTTAGCTCTCTCATTGGTTAGGCCTATATTTCTTTAGTCACTCCTTAAGGGGCAAAAAAGAGAGTCCATATATCTCCTAATTCTTTGTGGGTCTAGCCTTTAGTTGAGATAGAGAAGTTAAGTTAGTAGCAACTCGAGACACATTGCATCAAGTTTTTCTAGGATGTGGGAGTCATTAGGGATCCCTATTTTAAGGTATGGGGGGCATGGAAGTAGCTCTTGGTTGGGGGTTTTAGGGAACCAATAGCCCTCATAACAGGGGTCTATATAGCTCTCTTGACCTGACGGTAAAGGAAATGCCCCTTAGTTAACTAGGAAAGGTTCATAATATGGTAGGTTAGAAAGGCCTATGTGACTACCTTCCTAGCCTATAAAAGGAAGACCCCTCTAAAGCCATGATTAATTTATATTTCATCCACTTAGAGCTCTTCTAGGTAACCTAATCTCTTTGCCATCATCTATCTAGGTCACCATCTAAGCTTGATAGTGGTATCTAGGTCACCATCTAAGCCATCTTTGCATTAGTTTTTTAGAATCAAAGAAGTTTCTATTCTTCTCTTATTTATTGTTTAGTCCTACTTCTTACTCAAAGTTTATATATTGTGCTATGTAATTTTTGCATGCTATCAAATCCCAGGTATCCAAAGAGTGAAAAGTATGCGAGAGAGATCCTCATTGCTAGTCATTTTTACTACACTACAAGTATGGTCAAAATTTTCATTACTCTACTAGTACTACTCTCTCTCTCTCTCTCTCTCTCTCTCTCTCTCTCTCTCTCTACATATATATATCTACATAATGTAGAAAGGAAGGAGGGTGAAGGAAAAAGGGACTTACCTTAAGGCTCATTGCCACATGTACTTGAGCCATGGACTTTGCACTCTCCTTCCCTCATTAGGGACAAAACACCTAAAAATGGCACTTTTCTTAGTTACCAAATTAAGGAAGGAGCCAAAGAGAGTTTGTCATGTGTACAAGAATATGGTATTCTTGTCTTCCCATCTTTGGAGATAGTAGAGCCCATTTCATGGATTTCTCCTTCTTTTTAGCCAAAATCTCTGAAATTAGACATCCTTTGGTAGTCATAATGATCATAAAGCCAATAAAATCTAACAAAATATATAATCAAAACAAGGTGCAATTAATATTATTGGTTTTGTAGCTTTCAAGAGGCATTTGAATATTCTTTTTAGTGCCCATTGTATTTTCATTAGCCTTGTTGATATTTGTTTTGAGTTCATTAATGTTTTCTCTCTAAGTTTCTTTCTTTGCACATTACTTGTGATCCCTTTTTAACATGGCTTCCACAAGGCATCCTTCTCATTCAATAATATCTTGTACTATCTTTGACAAAAGTGCATATGGAAAATGGGAGCCCAAAATGTTTGGTATGAATGATGGAGTTACCATGCTGTCATCTTGCAAGGGCCCTCACAAGGTGAAGAAAACAAAATGAGAGGATATCAAATATCACTAGAAGGGATGTATTGTTGGTTTCAAAGTCACAACCCAAGGGTGGTTTGCTCGGATGCAACATGTTTACATGGTGAAGGAGATATACTTGCCTCCAAATGAATGTTTTTCTTAGTAAATCCATTGTAAGTCTAGTTTTGAGTTGAATATTGTATGTGATTTAAAAAATAAAAAATAAAAGCACCAAGTAAACATTGTATTATTGGTGTTAGATATCGTTCCATCGATAAGTTTTGAATGGAAACTCATGGAGAGCCTTAATGACAAATCTATGCAGTTCATAAAGCATTTACAAACATTATCTATGCTAATCAAACTACATGTCTTTTAGTGAGGTAGGATTTTTGTATATTATCCACAATATGTGATTCTACCAAGAGAAGATGTGTATAGACATCTCCAGGATTTACCATTGCTAAGCCTTGCATTCTTGAATTGGGGGAGTCTTGATAAAGTAATGGTAAATAGCTTCAGACTCAAAATAGCCAAAGAGATTCAAAAGGCCATGACACTTGGAAGGATTTGGAGAAGAATACACTTGTCATGGTTTGTTCCCTATGTATTTTCTTATGTATTCACTATGTCATTGCATTTTGTGACTAGTGCCTTTGAATTGCACATGGTAAAGATATGAGAAAGATATATGGACTCTTAGGTATGCCCCAAATGTCATATCATTCTAGTCTACTCATATTCTTAAAATGTAAAGCACATTGCATTGTTGGATGAAGTAGATGGCTATCTCTTGAAAAAGTTCTTCTTGTCGAATGGATCTTATTAGAAGGATTGAAACTAGTCATGCATGTTGGAGATCTAAAAATTTTTGAGGGGTGGTTTCTTTTTCCCTTCCTAAGGTACAAAATAGAGTGCCATGTACAAACCAATTTGGGCAAAGCTTTCTAGTCCCCCAAGTTAAGAGAAAGTGGCTCTCCCTCTAAATTATCTTCCTCCTCAATAGGTGTTATGTTCAATAAATCTTCATTTCCAAATCCCTCTTACTCTTCTTTAAGAATTCATTGCACTTCATGATAATCTAGGTTAGCATCATGCACATTAGATACTTTTGTGGATTCTCCAACTTCGTCCATGATCTAAAGAAATAAAAAATAATACTTGCATGAATATACTGTTAAAAAATCATTACTTTAATCAAATAATAATGAAAAATTAACCAATATATTTTTATTTTATTTCAAGTTAAAAATTTTAAATTGTCATTTAATTGAACACACCACAAATATAGGAACCTCAAACCTTAAATTTGTCTTAGAATATGAGGGAAGTCTCTTACTCAAATGCCTGATCTAACTATGATAGTTGTCGAGCTACTGAGATATGTTTGATTGAATTGAGTACTTGAATGTGTGTTAGGGCTAATGTAGAGCCTAATCTCAACTTGGATAACATTAGTAGTAGCAAATCTACACAGCTCTTTTGTTTGTATTATGAGTGTGAGTGCAAGCCTCTAACACAACACAAATATAAGAACTACACAATTTAAAGTCATTTTTTGAGTGTGAGGCAAGCCTCTAATACACATTTTAAAAAAATGTTTTATTGCTTAGACTTATTATTTTAGTGCAAGTGCAACTCTCAAACACTAGCAATAGCAAATCCAAGCATATATTTAGCTTATGTTATGAAAGTGAATACATACCTCTAACACAACACAAATGATTAATCTTAATATCACAATTCAAGAGTGTGAGGAAAATCTCTAATATGCGTAGAAAGAGAGACTAAATTAAAAACATACTTTTTAAGCATAAGACAAACCTATCACATAATAAGATTATTAAAAGATAAAAATAAATTTTATAAATTAAAAAATACTTTTTAAGTGTGAGATGAATCTCCAACATTAAAAAAGTACTTAAAATTAAGGATTTTAAACTTAAAAAATAATTTTGAAATGTGAGGTAAATATCAAACATTAAAAATATTTTAAGATAATAAATATGATAGAAATATTAAAATAGTAATAAAATATTACATACAAAGTAACAACTATTGATGACAAGGAGCGAGAAGGTTGGATGGCAGTTGAAAAGTTTTCAAAACAAGATGAAAAGATTTCAAAAACCATACCTATAGGTTCTTGATAAAAAAACTTTTTAATCGAAAAGCTTTTAGATTGTCTTTTTGGCCAATATTTGGAAAAAAATTGAATAATTGAGTAAAATATGTTTAAAAGACATTATTCAAACCGAATGACTCCATTTCTTTCTTGATTTCAAAAGGTTACAAAAAAACCTTATGATTTTTTCTTTTCACCTCCTTGTTATTATTTTTCAAATATGTTGTTAAGACAATTACAACTACAATGATGGTTGCATGGTTACATGATATACCTTGGTGTATCATAGGGTGTCATTCATCTCATGGAGACAAAACTTAAAAATAGCATGTCATTGTTGCAAGTGATCAAAGCAAGTGCTAATAGAATTGATGTCATATGGGAGAGAAGAAAGATGAAGTGCATAAGAAGAGAGTGTGTGAAGGAAAGGGCCTCATTTTTTCAAGTATCACATGTCAAATTAGCATGGGTATGGACAATGAGAAGAGACTTTGAGATAGTGATAGCATGTACTTCGGGCTACCAAAATCAAGACAACATTTTCTTAAGTATTGCACAATTAGAAATTATGAAACTTTGGAAAGGGATATCATCACAAATGACATTGAAAGAAAAAGAGACCAAAACCGAGATGACATATTCTCAAGTATCACACAACTGCAAACTACTAAACATTGGAAATGGATATCATCACAAAAGGATAAAGAAAGAATGAGAGACTAAAACCAAGATAACATATTCTTGAGTATTGCACAAGGAACCCATTAGTAAGCTACCAAAAGCAAGAAATACTTAATTGAATCATAATTTAGCATACATGACATGTGAATACAAAAGTAACACCACCACCAAGAAAACATTTGGGACATTAAATTTTGCAAATACGGTTCATAATATGCAAGAGCACAATGCAAATCATGATAGGGTCATACACTTGAATTGAAGAAAGTTGAACTATAAACTTGAACAAAAAAAACACTTGAACTAGAATCTAAGGACATGTGATTGTAACTAGGGAAGTGGTAGATCTTGGCATGAAAGAAAAGCACCAAGGGTATTTGAAAGAGTCTTCATGGGATCTTGGTGAGCTTAGATAGTCACCTCAGTTCCTTGTACTTGTTGTGCTTGCAAGGACAACATTTTTTCCACTTGCTTTTGTTATTGCTCAACTCTCTCCTTCTAGATTCACTCCGTAAAGTTAGGGTTTGTTGTGATTGTTGTGTTGCCATGTCCATATGCCACATTGATTTCATTAGGTGCATTGGTGCTACCACCCATTGTAGGAGTTGTGAAAGAATGTTTACATTGAAGAGTAAGATAATACAGTGAGCATGATACCTAGTGTGTCGGTAGAACTGTCAATGATAGGACCTAGCTCAACAAGCACATCTATCCAAAACATGCTATTTACTATGTCATGCAATCTTCTATCAAATGTCTTTGGAAAACCCCCTTCTTCATGCTCTTTTTTGTACATCAAATCATATTTGTTCTTTCCCGACACAATGTCAAGATGGTCTTAATCCCTTATCTTCTTGCATTTAGGGAACATGTTTTCTCACATATCATGACATTGTAGCTACCTTTTGTTCACCTTCTCCACTTTGCACCATGCAAACACCCTACAAAATCTCTCATCTACAAAGAGGAATGTATTTTTTCCCTTGGCCTCTATCATATCCTTGTCTAGCTAAAGCTTGGCATTTGCAAGCACTCTAAAATCTTCAATGGACCAATGATTTCTAAATGAGAGACTCACCATTTGGAGTCTTCTGTCTCCATGATGTAGTGCTTGTTTGTTTATTGGGTTTCTCAGCTGACTTACCCTTCTTGTTTCTTAGGTTGGCAACTTGTTTTTTGGAAGATGGGATCAATGGTGCTAAGTCCATTGCATTAAAAGTAGGGATTTGGCTTTCTTATTCATGCATTGGGCTATCACCATCATATTCTTCACTAAATGCACCTCCTATGTTTCTATTAGGGTATCTTTGTAGTTTTCCACCTCGATAGGAGAGTTGTTTTGAGTCCCAACACAAGGTTGTAGTGTAGGAGTGTGTTGTAAATTTGGCATGTATGGAGTGCCCAAGGTCAAGGCTGCAATGTAGGAGTGTGTTTTAAATTTGGCATGTATGGTGTGCCCAAGGTGTTGTCATTTGCACATGCAAATCAAGGTAGCTTGGGCAAGTGCGCATAGGCATGGAAAGGTAGTGGAATGTGAGAGGTGGGGCCAATGGAGGATAGAAATTTTGAAGGCTTAATGAAGAGGAATAGTGGGATTTTGGAAATTTGATTGAATATTGTGAAAAGCATTGTGTTGTTGTGAGACACAAGGAAAGGGAGGTGACGAAATGAATGGACCTTAATGAGACATGGGTCATCCAAGAAATGATGTGTGAGAAATAACAGGAAAAATAGATGGTGGTGAAAATGCAATGTTGCATTGTGGTGATAGTGCAAGCTTTGGTGGAACATTGTCTTGAGGATTTTGCGAGGGACAAGACCTAGGAGACTTATGTTAGGTGTGTTGAGTGTAGATATGAAGAGGGCATTCATATCCAGGAACCATACATCAGTGCGATGCCAAGATAAGAGAAGCATAAGAGACCTCTTTGAGCCCAATTAGCTACATTGAGGTATGAGCTTTTCCATTTATTTAGGAAGTAGGTGAATGTTTACTATGAGGATAATAGCCCCTTACCATAGTAAGGAACTTTCATGTACAATTGGAACAATTGTAGAAGCTAGATGGGAAGAGATTGGGAGAGCGTGAATATGATGTAGTTATTAGCATTCGAAGACAAGATGTTTCCAAACTTTTGGCTGAGGTTGCAAAGGACTTAGCACTAATGATTAGTGTGGAAAGGGGTAGCAATTCATGATTTATCGAGTCCAAACACTTGTAGGATTGGTAATAAGTCTATGTCCATTAGCCAAGCACTTTGAAAAAGGGCCGCAATGTAAAAGCATATTTATTGATACAACAAAGATGGAACTAGGTTGTAAACATGCTAGTTCTCATGCCTTTTATGGGGGCATTTGGTAGCTAATATAGTAGTCTTATTCATGGGCAATATTTTGCATTGGAAAAAGTGACAAGTTGCCAAAACATATGCTACCCAACTAGGTGTAACAGCTAGCCATCAATGTTATTGAATCTAGTAACCTAGCAAATCATTTTGTGCTACAAGTTATAACCATAGAGCACTTCTTCCTCATAGATCAATATCCTATACTGTTTAGTAAAGGTGCCTATTGATTATGACTAGAGGGCTACATCGTAAGTGTGATAACTACAAGGCAATATACTCTAATGGAATTATGGAAATAGCTTTCCCACCTCATGACAAAGAGTAGTGCACACATTTCATGAGGGCCAAAACACATAAAAAATGGCACTTTTGTTAATCACTAGATTAAGAAAAGAGCCAATGAGAGTTTGCCATGTGTGCAAAAATATGATATTCTTGTCTCCTCTACTTTTTGGAGATAGTAGAGACTATTTCATGGAATTTTTTTCTTTTTTGACTGAAATCTTTGAGATCTGATATTTTTTTCGTAGTTCCAAAGCTGATAAAGCTCATAAACATTGTCAAAATATGATAAAAAAGAAAGATGCAATTAATACTATCAATTCTATAACTTTTGAGAAACATTTGGATATTCTTCTTGGTGATGAATGTATTTTCATTAGCATTGTTGACATTCGGTTTGGGTTCATCGATCTTTTCTCTCTGAGTTTCATTCTTTGCACATTGGCTACACTCCCTTTTTCCATGGCTTCCACAAGGCATCCTTCTCAATCTATAAACTCTTGTACCATCTTTAACAGAAGTGCATATGGAAAATGGGAGCCTAAAATTTTTTAGATAAATGATTAGGTTACCATGTTTCCATCTTATAGGGACTCTCACAAGGTGAAGAAAATGAAACAAGAGGATATCAAGTATCACTAGAAGGGATGTGTCACTAGTTTCAAAATCACAACTCAGGGGTAGTTTGCTAGGGTGCAATATGTTTACATGGTGAAGGAAATGTACTTGCCTCCAAATAAACATTTTCCTTAGAAAAGCCATTGTAAGTTTGGTTTTGAGTTGAATCTTGTATGCAAATATTATTTTTTGTTAAAAAATAAGTAAACAATGGATTATTGGTGTTCAATATCTTTCCATGGGACAAGTTTTGGATGGCTAACCATGGAGAGTCTTAGCAACACATTCCATACAATTCATAAAAAATTTGCAAGCATTATCTATGCTGATCAAACCATAGGTTTTTTTAGTGAAGGTTTTTCTATATTATGTACACACTATGGTTCCGTCAAGAGAAGGTGTATTTGGACACATTGAGGATTTACCATTGCCAAGCCTTACCCTCCTTGAATTGGGAGACTCCTAATGAAGTAACATTAAAGAGCTTCAAGATAATCGAAGACATTCAAAAGGCCATGACTCCTAGAAGGTTATCTAGAATAATATGCTTGTCGTGGTTTGTACCCTTCCATGTCTTTGTAGCTAGTTTTAAATTAACAAATTTATAGAGGACGAAGGTTTCATGGCTAAGTAGAAAGATTTTAGAGGATTTGAAAAATGTTGCAGGACTATCTTGGAAACTTAGGGAATGTGAACATAAGAGTGATTTTATACTATGCAATGCATGTACAGAGTCTTTGGCTATATCTTACAATATCTCTCGACAATCTCTTGTTATGGGTTTTGATTATAGGAGATACAAACTTAGATATGGTACTTGGGTTCCTTTAGATTCTAATGGTGATTGTATTCCAATGGAATTAAAGGTGCTAGTAATTGGACAAGAAGCAAAGGAGGTTAATGTAACTTCTAATTGGAGTCTAAAGGATGTAAGAGACACCTTGGAGTTTCTAGACAATATAACTCTTGGGTATAAGTTCAAGATCAATGGCACCGCAATTGGAAGAATAGTTGAATGCTCTTTCTCTTGTATGAGGTGTTTGCCTCCTAGCATTTTGGGTTTTGAACCATGAATATATATAGAAAATTTTGAGACTTATTCTATCTCACAGACATTTGTACCAAATGTAACATATGCATAAGCATTGTAGAGAACTCGTGTGAGTAAGATAAAAAAATTTCTATTATGTGTAAGTTACAAAATCAAAGTATAAATGTGCAAGGACAATATATCTATGGTGCAAATGTATAAAGAAACAAATATAAGACTAGTCAGCTTTTGTATCTTTACTTTCTCCTTCCTTTGAACTTTTCTCCTTTGGTACGGGTTCATCTTCATCACTTTTGTTCATCATCACTAGTTTCCTTACTACACGTTGTTTTCTTTGTTGTTTAGAAGAATTTGATTTTTATGGGCACCCTCTTCTCTTGAGGCTTCAGAGGAGATGGATCAAACTTCAAAGGAGAAAGCTTCATTTTACCTTTCTTTTTTAGGCAACATAAGTCTTTTTGGTGGTTGACTTGGCTATGCCCTTACCATTCTTTGTAGAGGCAACATAAGGCTTTTTGGTAGTTGCTTTGGTATTTCCTTTACTGCTTGTAGCTTTCACCTATCTCTTGGCTTTTCTCTTAGAAGATTTAGGGGAAAGAGGGGAGTTAGGGTCCACTAGTGTGATTTCCCTATCCAAAATGACCTTAATACATCTCTCCCTTATCCACCACATATATGACTCATGGTAATCTTTGTAGTGAAACAAAGCATATAACAACTCAATTAAGAACACAAGGGAATTTTAACTTTCTTTTAAAAGGCAAAAGACTTACATTCACCCCATCTATTTTCAACAACTTTGAATCTATAGTCCTACAAACATTCGAGAAACTCTCCATCCACAATTGTGTGCATCATTTTGTAGAAGCACCTCTTGAAGGAGAAACTTGAAAGCTCTCTTAGAGTTAGAAATATCTTCGAAAGTGGCATCCAAGTAGGTGGTAACAAGCCTAGCAACATTGAAAATGAAAATTTATTAGAAAATAGTAAAGACTACATGCAACAAATCCAGATAACAAGAGGAGTCTATTTATGATACATTTTTGGCATGCCATGAATTCCTAAAAGAGAATTCATAAGGATGATCTCTTGAGCAATAATATCAAAGTAGATAAGACTCCAATGTCCATTATGAAGAAAACATTAGTCAGCAATAAATATAAAAACAA
Source organism: Lygodium microphyllum (assembly GCF_053477565.2). Lineage (NCBI taxonomy): Eukaryota > Viridiplantae > Streptophyta > Polypodiopsida > Schizaeales > Lygodiaceae > Lygodium > Lygodium microphyllum. The sequence goes on from NC_141145.1 coordinate 148,447,516, forward strand.
ATCACCAAAAGTAAGTATGTATAAGGGATTTTTTTACCTTTCAACATATGAAAAAAATATATATGTGTATGTGACACTATCAAAAAACCCAAGGAATCTTTTAATATTTGAAGCAAACTTTGAAAGAAGATCTACAAAGAGAAGTGGATCAATAATGAAAATGTTCTTGCAACTTCATTGCGGAGAGAAGTAATGTATGCCTTGTATAAGAAAAAAGCCAAAAATAAGATAAGATGGAAAAGAAAGGTACTTTGTAAAAGTTTGTAAAACCAACAACAAACCTCACCTAAGACAAAAATAAACCAGAGAATCTAATAGTTGTACATGTGTTTTCTCTCTAGTATAGTCTTGTCTTCTAGAGATATGCTAAGTTAATCCTCTTTATATGCATCGTGAGAGACATGCACAACCATTTGGCCAAATAGCTTGCCCATCCTCTCATAGTTAACTAGGCCAATAGAATCAATCTATCTTTGTCTTGCAAATAAGATCCTCACTTTCAATCTCATCTTTGATTTTCTCTTCCATGGTAGTCTCTCTCTCTGACATGCAATTCTAGTTGGATATAAGTTAGTAACATCTTCAATAATAGACTTTGTGACCTTTCTCAACTTTAGGGAAACATTGAGGATCTCAAATGCTTTATAATCAGTGCTAGAGGCATTGGCTTTAACACTTTGTCAAACCTATACCTAAGCTTGCTCACCATACTGAAGTCCTTGTTCATCAATATAACCATGTGTGCATGAGCATCAGTAATATATGAATCCTTCATAAAATCTATGATGAAGTCCTCTGTAGCCTTCTACAAACATAGAATGGCTAAAAGCTGCCACTTCCTTTGGAGTCCATCAATCATGTCAACCGTGGACAATCTATTTGAGATATCCTTAACCACTTTGATAAATATGGCATTTGGGATAAAATGGTTAGTTGCTTTCTGGACTTTCCTTATTTCTTCGAAGCATCTATGCATGTAAAATTGCCTTAACTTTCTTTTCCTCTTGGCTGGGGTTGGTTTGGAAGGTTCCTCAGTTGGCACAACTAAAGACTCACAAGGCTCAAGAGCACCAAGGGGAGGTGATTGCTCCTGTTGGCCAAGGATAGTAGGAGGGGTTGAAGCCTAACGACTAGGAGAAGCTAGAGCTTTGGTTGACATTTGAAGATGTTGCTTCAACTAGAGTATCAGTGAGAACCAGCTAAGGTACTGTGGGAATCCTCACAAAAACTGGTCAATATGCTCTAAAGGAACATCAAAGGCTTGTGGTTGGGACTACTAGATATATACCTTCCTTAAAATCTGCTTGGTCCTAGCATTAGAGAGGGATATGGAACCTACTTGGAAATTGGCAATATAAGGATGAGGAACTTGAGAAGTTGAGGAGAGAAGGACGAAGCCGTCAAGGCATGAGGGGAGCTTGTGATGTTAGCCGAAAAGTGAAAATTGTGCCATTGCAGACACCTTGTGCAAATTGGAAAAAAGCCATCAAAACACAAGGGGATCTCATAGTGTTAGCCAAAAATTCATGATCGTGTCATTGTAGATACACTGCACAAATTGGAAGAAAGCCATCATAATGCAAGGAGACAATTCTAGGGCATAGATCAACAGAATCGCATTGCTTGCAAACAAAGCTGTGAGGACGATTGAAAATACTTGAGGTTGCGAGGGAGGGAGTCAACAATGTTGAGCTAGGAGAGGAGTGTGAAAGATAGAATGCAAAAAAAAACACCTTATATACTTTCCCACCTTGCGTGCCATGTGTCAAGCTTCTATTCATGGGATGAGCTAGGGTTTGAAATGGCTATTTCCATTCAAAAAGTCCAATGAGACTAGATTTTTGACATGTGTCCACATGTCCAATGTTCCAATCCAATGGCTAGTTTTTGCCAACAAATATTCGTGACTATAAATACATCTACTGAAGCTTTTGTTTAGGCTTTTCCTCTACATACCGCTACTCCTGATTTAGCATTTTTTGTCTGTGTGGCTCTTCCCTTCACAGTGGGTCTCTATTGTTCCTACATCCTATCTTGTTTGTCACAATGCGACTAGTATAAGGACTTAATCTCGAATTGCTTGTCCTTGCACTATTGTCACATATTCCTCTATCAATTTTTTGAACTCTAGCAATCCTCTACTAGTTTTGTGTGTCTATGGCTCTTGGATTGCTATTGTCATTGCACTTTGGGATGTTTATCATGGCATGACTAGTGCAAGGACCACATCTCGGATTTCTTTTGCTTGTGTTGTTGTGGCATATTTTCTTCTACCAATTTTCCCTCCAACAATCCTCCTTATTTTGTTACGCCATGACTAGTGCATCAACTAGATCTTGCACTGCTACTCACACTGTTGCAAAATATTCCCTCTCCTCTTGATTTTCTATTTTGGCAACCTTGAAGTATGTTTGAAATGTCAAGTTCCCTCCCTATTCCATCTACCAAGGCTATGAGTCTAAAAAGGAAAAAGAATGTCTCCTCCACAACATCCAAGGAGTCAGTAAAGAGAAAGGCAAATCCTATCCTAGATGCTCTTTCTACCAACTCTCCAAGGTTTGTAGGAAGTGCAAGAATTTCAAGGAGGACTCCATCAAACAAAGGAAAATCACCATGATGAGGACCCCATGGTGGCTCACTCAAATCACACAAATAACCCCCTCTAAGAGGCTTTTTAATTTTCTTATTCAAAATAACATTGAACTATCATTTTTTCAGTTTGCCAAGGACATGTTCAATTCTAAATGGAATCTTGATCAAGTAGTTAATTATTGTAGAGAGTTTTGCATAAAAGAGGACTATGCAGAGTTTGAAAAGTTAGTGGGCTCAATTGTGCAAGTGAACTCAAAGGTTCTTGTACATATACCTATTGGCAAGTCCACTTGTGGAGAAGGCATCATTCACAAAAAAGTGTAATACATTCTTTGGAGAAGCATTAGGGGAGATTGGAACTCAAGTTTGGGCCTTGTAAGAAGTTCTACCTCAACATAGAGAGGTAATTCAAAAATTAATAAAAATGGCTAAAATTTTAAAATTTTCAAGTTTTTTTTCTTTTTTCCAAAATACACAAAATTTTCCATAGCCTTTAAGTTGTCAATTAGTCTTAATTAAGAGCTTATATGTTAGTTCTTGGAATTAAGTGCCTAGTGCTCAAAACTTGATGGCTCATATCTAAATCGACTGGAATTAATGACATAGTCTCTTTTTATCAAGAGATGAGCCAAATGACTATGTGAAGCCTTGAGTTATGCCTGCCACATTACGTTTGGAAGATTTCCATGTATTCTCTCTTATTTTTTTGCAAACGGAGATGGATGGGGTGGAATCAACAAGGATAACTGGGGTAGAATCAATACCACAAATGGAGATGATTGGGGTGAAATCAACATCATAAAGGGAGACAGTGGTGTGTGAATCATCATCAAAGAGACATAGGAGAGAGGCATATGACCTCCATGTCAAGCTTGATTGCGAGTATGAGCCATTAGGTAAGAAAAACTAACCATGTCTCATGTCTTCTACATCCAAAGAACTTTGTGGGTTGCAGGGAAAGAGAAATATATATCTATGGACTGATGGGAAACTGTATCCAAAAGATCCTTTGCACAACTTTGTGCCTTCGTTCACGGATATTACATCCTTAGTAAGCTTCATTGGAAATGGCTATAATGGCCTCTTAGGATACTTTCAACATTTGGATGCCATTAGCAATGTACACAAGTTAGAAAGCGATTTGTTAGAGAAGGAGAATGCCTCTTTGAGACAAACATTAGAGCAATGTAAGCACAAATTACTATAGAACAAGGAGACTATTTTAGAGCTAGAGAAGAGAGATCAATCAAGGCTTAAGAAACAATATTGGGGGTTCACAAACGATGCAGGAAACTTTGAAATATTCAAGACATGAAGCTACAAAGTGGTGGCATTAAGAAAACAATACATGCAGTGAAGTAAGTAAGCTCTTTGTTACTTTTTTCACCATCCCATAAAGTATTTATAAAATATTTTATGATAACTGAACATGTTTTATTGTGAATACAAGGATATCCTACAATCCAATGAAAAAATAATGTCAAGTATGGAGGCATCGATTGAACACTTTAAAATGCTTCTAAATAAGGAAGCTATCAAAGCAGTCTTGAAGGATCCAAAGTATCAAAATCTTGTAAAAGATTGAGATTTTCGTGAGAGGGAGTCAACTTAGTTCAAGTGATATACAAGCTTTATTGGATGAGACAAGTATATCTAGCAGGGGATACACATCTATTTACAAATCTCTTTACAAGAACATGAGGGAATCTAAGCTGCAAGGATTGATATTGCCAAACCCAACATAACTCAAAAGAATGTGAAAAAAAGTGAATGATCAAGTTCTACAATTCTTGGGAGCTCCATTTCATATAGAAGATATGTGTATCATTTGGCACTAGGGGAGGTGATGGTTTACAATAAATACAATAATATATTTTACAACTTGGAGGCCTTATAGTCATACTCTATTCAATTATTTGAGGTGACTCTTGATGAATGTGATGGTCTCCTAAAATTTGTACTCAAGCTCGATGAGTGCTAGATTGTGAAGGATAAAAAGCTAGAACGGGTCACCATCACCCTAATGAATAGGGCACTCAATCCAACAATTTCAAAGCACAATCCAAGATGGTTTAGTGTCTATTCTGAGAGCAATATATTCTCTTTGGGGTACTTTGAGGTGAGCAATATATTTTAAATTGGAAGTTTACTTATGCTAATACTGTTGTTGTGTCACATGCTTATAATATGTGTGTATTCTAGGGTATGTTCAAGAATTTTAAAACCTTGCATTGGATTTTCCACAAGACAAATATACCCCAAATCATTAGTTAGCAAAGGAATGTGAGAATCTTGGACATGGAAGGATTTGGAAGACCGTAAAGTGCATGTACAATGTCTCAAAAGGGTCCAATTCGAAGAGCCCATGCATATATTGTATGCATGTTGCAAAGGAACTTGACAAAAGGAATTGAAAAAAGGTACCCAATAGGCACCTCAAAGATCCAAGTTTGAGAGTAGTTTTAGATATTCCCTTGTCCTCGAGTCCATATTTGCACAATGTGTGGTCTGTGCAAGATCATTGAGAAATTACTTTTCTTGTATATATCTTTTGCTTGGACAATGCGACCTCGGCTTACATAGGTCAAGTCACTTGCAACGCTTGAGAAGGCATTATTAGACATTGGTTTGCATGGTGGAAATGTGAAGATTGAAAGGGACGAGAGAAGGTCAAAGGATGGTTGAGACATGCCAAAGAAACTCTCCATTGGGGGTGTGAAAGCACAGAGATTTTTATCTCCACCACCCTTTAATAATCCTAGTCAAGTAAAACATTCCACTCAAAGAAATCAATTCAATAGGTGGAAGTGCATCCACAATGTAATTGTGAACCATGTTGACAACAATGATGAAGCACGATCATGCAAGGCCAACATTTGGGTCTTTAGATACAATCTTTAAGTTTTGTGACATGCACGCATGGAACTCAAATGACTACCAAGCCTTTGAAACAACATTGGATGAATTTAAAAAGTCAATGGTTAGTATATGGACAAATGAACACATTACCCACTACATGGTATATTATCTTCATAATATTTGATAAAGTATAATTTCTTAATCATAAGTACATGAAGCACTGATTTGGCATCTTTTCTTATGATTTGATAGCACATTATACATAACCACATCCCTTGGTTTGCCAAGGAATATGGCATTTTATTGGTGTGGTCAACTCAATGTATGGAGAAAACCCATTATCAAGTGCGTACCAACTATTTCAACTATACAAGACATGGTGGAGTAGAGAAAGCCAACAATTTAGAAGACTTACACCAATGGACATATAGAAAGCTTGTCCATAGAGCTAATACAAAAGAAGCGCTAAGAACATTTAAAATCAACAAAGCAATGCAACATTTGGAGAGACCAAAAAGAAAAGAATCGTGGGAGAATCGTGATGCTTCAATCAAACATACTATGTAGCGATAAACTAGACAAAGGCAAGGAAAAACTTGGATACCCATAACCAACAATTCCTCGTAAATACTTGAGGTGTTTGTAGAAACTTTGACATAGATGAGCACTTGTCAATTATCTATTTTTGGAAGAAACATTTTACATAACAAATATGCAACTCACTTTTTCTAAAAAACCACTATTCTTGAGTATACAATGATGAAGCTCACTCCTCTATTCTTGGCCTCTTTGAAAATGGCCCAACTTCTTCTTGTAATTGTTGCTCTAGTTCATTTAAAGACTGTTGATTGATTTTTGAAATTGATCTACTTCTAAGCAAGCACCTTTTCCCATTTTCTACAATCATATTGGGATCCTTGATCCCACTCATCAGCTCGAATGATGTGTATGCTAAGTGATATTTGGCATGTAGTTTTTGGAAACCATGGCCTTGACTGAAAATTCTCATAGCTTCCTATTTCTCCAAAATAATTATCTTTTTTGCATTCCACCTAATAGGATACCCTCCAAGATATCTTGACAGGATCTTCACTGCAAAAAGAGGGAACTCTGCATTGTCCCTTGAAAACTTGTGGTGGAACCCAATGAACTTTGGAAAGGTGAGGACTTTGATGTAATGGCCCAACGCAGGAGTCCTTGCCTAAACCTCCCTTTCATTTTCCACTTGCATAGCCAATGAAATCATCTTCGCATACGATAAGCTGAAAAATAGTAAACATATCTAGTGAGTCTTAGGAAAATTTTAATGGAAATCAACATGGTATCCAAATGAACATAGCTTGTGAAATAAACCTTTTGATTTTCATCCGAGCACTCCATATTTGATTGGATGATTAGCCAATTTGCAAGGACTCAGGGAAGAGAGTATTCTCAACATTGCACAGAATTATGTTCTTCATTCTCATAGTAAAGAAGCTATCATTTAAAGGGTAGTGGACATAAAAAAAGACAAGCACTCCAAGAGATCAATCAAGCAATCGAGAAGAAGAAGAAGACATTGAATTTCCAAGAGTAAGTACTTAATCTCATTGCTACAAAAGTAAAGATTGCATTTAATTTTCATACATGATTCTTATTTAGATAATGCTTATGGTGCTTGCTCTTATTATCATTCTATACTAATCATATGAAATATTAATAGTGTGATTTGTAGTAATTGCATGGATTGAATTGATCAAGAGAGAGTATGCATTAGTAGAGATTAGAAAAGAAGTGGAGAATCACTAGTACTAAATCAGTGTAGTTTAACTCAAAATAAAAAATAAAGTAGAGAAGAGTTTAAAACATGTTGTAGTTATAGTAGAAGTAAGCAATCTGTGCTAATTGAAACGTAATAGAAATCACCTATGAAGTAGAGAAGACATGTTATGGAATGGGAATCATTCACTACCCTGTAGAATTGCTGAACCCTTGGAGCAAGATTTTTTATTCGAAGATACATGCAATTTTTGTCACAATACCCAAATTCAAATCAAAATTTGCACTATACAATCTATTTCAGTTGAGAAAATGAAATAGTAGAGAGTACTCAGAGAAGAGTAGGGGGACAAAACTGCCAAAGATTAGGGCCACAAAACTTGTAGTAAGTGAGGGGTGATAGGAGCAAAGATAAAAATGCAGAGGATAAGGGATGCAAAACTTGCAACTGTAAAAACACAATAGAGAAAACACTTAGGGGTCAAAGAGCTATATAAAAGAGAGAGGGAGGGGAAGAGAAACTTGCTTTGAAAAACATCATGATTAGTTGTAAAGATCGACCTCATGAAAATGATCTTTTAATGTATAGCACTATTCTAATTACCATAACTTTTTACGGAATACGAGTAGATTTAGATCTTTTCTAGTAACTATTTTTTATTTTATTTTTAAGTTCAAATTGTGATTTTTTAGAAAATCATGTAATGGCTAAACCCATCGCGGTCTATCGACAATCCCCAAACTTCACCTTTGGGAGCATTGCCCCCAGACCCCCTCCAAAGGTGCTGTCCTTGAACCCCATTCAGTGGGGCATTGCCCTTGGGCCAGGGGCGTTACCCCCAAAACTCATGCTGTTAGGGTGTTGCTCCCAAACCCCCACTAAGGATGTTGCTCCCAAGCCCTTGTTAGGGGTGTTTCCCTAGACCCCAGACCCCCGTCCCTCTCCCCCCTAATAAACCACAATTATGGGATACTTTCCCTATTTCCATAACTAGAGATATTACCTACATACTCCCTATCCTACCTTGCTAGAGATTCTACTCTCGAACTGTCACTAAGGTGGCTTCAAAATCCTCAACGACATTACACATTACATATCCTGAAGGTGCAAACTTGAGAACTTCTATGGTCTCCGTTTCACAGGTTTCCACGAGTGATTATTGCCAAGAAAAGTGTTGTCAGTTTGCTGATAAAGAAGCAATGTAACAATTACGTAAATACTTTTGGGGATTGTAATTTGAAGACCACATGAACTATGTTTATGACAAGTTTGAGTCATCATGCAAGATTGATCATGTGAGAACAAGGAAACACAACTTCATCTTCAATGGACGAGTGGTATGTGGAAGGGCATGATGTAAGATTCATGGAATCCCAAAGACATCTTTTTACAAATACAAAACACAATTTTTACATGGCGTGAGGAGGAAAATGCATGAAAATAGGGAGGTGATCACTACAAGGATACAGGCGCATAGCGCCGGCGCTTTTCGACACAAATTAGCGGCATTGCTATTTGCATCACAAATGCGACACAAATAGCAACCTTACTCAGGCGAAAAAATGCGAGCCGAAACCCGAGCGCGTCATTTTGTGCAAACGAATGAAAGAGAGAGAGAAAGGGAGAGCAAAAGGGAGAGTGAACTCCATCTTGCATTTGAGAGGGAGAGGGAGAGAAAGAGAGAAAGAAGGAGAAGGAAAGCTTCTCACCGCTACCACTGCCGTTTACGAATAAGAGGAGGAAATGTACGGAGGGCAAAAAGGAGCCTCCGAATCCATCCTCAGACCTTTGTGGTGAGTGCATTGTTCCCTCTTGCTTTGTTTTTGTTTTTTCTCCTTTTCTTTTACTTGTTTTTGTTAAAAATCATGTGTATTGAGAGAGAAAGAGAGGAAATGAGAGAGGGAGAGGAAGATAGAAAAGGAAAGAAGGAATGAGAGAGAGAGGGAGAAAACATTAACCATAATAGGGAAAGAGAGAAAGAGAGGGAGAGGGAGGAAGGGAGGGAGAGAGAGGGAGGGAGAGATTGTTATTATTGTTGTTGTTGTTTTATTTCTTCTTTTCATTTTGTCTTATTTGTTGTTGTTGTGGTAGTCGTAGTAGTAGTAATAGTAGTAGCGATAGCAATAGTTGTTATTGTTTAATTTCTTATTTTCTTGTCTGTTGTTGTTGTGGTAGTCATAGTAGTAGTAGTAGTAGTGGCAGTGATAGTAGTAGTTGTTGTTTAATTTCTTCTTTTCTTGTTTGTTATTGTTGTGGTAGTCATAGTCATGGTCATAGTCGTCTTAGTAGTAGTAGTAGTAGTAGTAGTAGCAGCAGCAGTAGCAGTAGTAGTAGTATAGTAGTAATTTTCTTGTTTGTTGTTATTGTAGTAGTATTAGTTTTTTTTTATTTTCTTGTTTATTGTTGTTTAGTTTTCTTGTTTGTTGTTGTTGTTGTTTTTTCTTCTTTTCTTGTTTATTGTAGTGGTAATGGTGTGGTAATGGTTTGTTGTTGTGGTAGTCGTGGTAGTAGTAGTAGTTTTCTTGTTTGTTGTCGTTGTTGTGTTTTTTCTTTTTTTATTTATTGTTGTTTAGTTTTCTTATTTGTTGTTGTTGTAGTAGTGGTAGTGGTAGTAGTAGTTGTTGTTGTTGTTTTTTTTCTTCTTCTTCTTCTTCTTCTTCTTCTTCTTCTTCTTCCTCTTCTTCTTCTTCTTCTTTTCTTGTTTATTGTAGTGGTAATGGTAGTGGTAGTGGTAGAGAGAGAGAGAGAGAGATGTTTTGTTAAAGGAAATTGGTAGTAGAGAGAGAGAGAGATGTTTTGTTAAAGGAAATGAGAGAGGGAGAGGAAGAGAAAAAGGAAAAAGGAATGAGAGAGAGGGAATAAACATATAACATAATAAAGAAAGAGAAAAAGAGAGAGAGATGGAAGGAGAGAAGAGAATGATGAAGGTTGTGATGTTCAAGATCGCAAGGCGTATCTTAATCATCGTATCCGATGTCCTTGCTCTCAATGTAAGCTAGCAATTAGACGAAAATGTCGATTGTCTATATAACACGTACGATGCTTCGACGAGTTTCAATCTGAGATCATTGATCAGGCGATCTCAGATTTTGAGCAAACGGTAAGAAAAGTGCATATCAATCATGCATTGTATTCGCAAGGTAATTGAATACCATATACAAAAACATTGGGTGTGACTGGTAATTTTTCTATCCAGGGAGGTGACATCTCATCCCAAGGAGGAGTGCACCCTTTGCGGCCAGTTAGAAGAGTTCATGGGCATACAATGGATGGAGTGCCTGAGCCAATCCACCACTTGGAAGGTACTATCCAATCTATACCATCAATACTAGAGGAGACAGGTAGCCTTCTAGACTTACCTACAATCTTAGAGCCTGAGATGGAGGCAATGATCGATGCATTGATGCCCATGGATGTCGAGACTTCTGATCCGCTTAGAGAGGAAGCATCCATACCATTAATTACCATCAATACCAGAGGGGCCATGCAGCCTTCTAGACTTACCTACAATCTTAGAGCCTGAGATGGAGGCAATGATCGATGCATTGATGCTCATGGATGTCGATACTTCTAATCCGCTTAGAGAGGAAGCATCCATACCATTATATGATGGGTGCAGAGTATCTCGTTTAAAGACACTACTTGCACTCCTAAGTGTGCAAGAAAAATATAGGTGGAGCGATGCGAGTGCGATCGAGTTGTTCTGGTACCTTGTACGTACGCTTCATTGATTTCTTTTTTACACTACCATAAAAAAACATTTATGCTTTTTCAAGGTGTGTTATGATTTTTTTAAGGTTACTGAAGTATCATATATTACCACTTACAAATACCATGTCTGAGTCTTGTGATGATGCACGACATGTTTTACGAAAGCTTGGCATGGACTACAACAACATCCATGCATGTATCAACGATTGCATAATATTTCGAGGAGAACACAAGACTATGGAGACATGTCCAAAGTGTGGTACTCACAAGTATCGACACAACTTGCAAGTGCAAACCATCCCTCAAAAATTTCTTAGACACTTTTCGCTTATCCCCCGCATAAACCACATATTTCATACATTTGGCATGGCGATCTTGACAATGTGGCATGCGCAGAATAGGTCCACAAATGGAGTTCAACAAATATCAACGGATTCACGTGCATGGAGCCACATTGACTCTACCTTCTCAGGCTTTGCCCGAGAGCCAAGGAATCTTCGGTTCGGTCTTGCTATGGATGGCATAAACCCATTCGGTCTGCGCTCAACTTCTTATAGTGTGTGGCCTATAGTCCTTGTCAACTACAATATCCCTCCATGGCTTTCTAAAAGAAAGGACATCTCATCCTTAGCTTGCTCGTTCCCGAGCTACTACAAAGTCAAAAATATGGACATGTATATTCGTCCATTAGTCGATGAGCTTAAGATTTTGTGGGAGGAGGGGGTCACCATGCAAGAAATGAGCAAGCGCAATATTCGACGGTCCGCCAATATTCGAGCCATTCTCATGTGCACCATGCATGTCTTTCCAGGATTCGGAGAGTGCTCAGGTAAGTAGGCTTCCGTTCTCCTTGGTAATATCTATCATAGCCTGTTCAAGTTTGTATTCACTGGATAGAGGTGTTGGGACAGGTCTGGTTACCTCAGGTTATCATGCATGTCTATTGTATGGGCCACCGTTAGACTCACGAAGGTCATGAACCATGAAGAATATGGTATATCAAGGACACGCCACTTTCTTACTAGAGGGTCATGAACTCAGGGAAGGTTTTCTTGGACGAACTCCAGCATGTATGAATGCCCAAAACTAGTACAAGCTGAAAATGGTCCACACGGAGTCACATCCAAAGGGAATGCGATAGTTCTCAGTTTTCTATGAGTTGCCATATTGGACCCACTTACAGATCAACCACTTGTTGGATCCCATGCATATTTTCAAGAACGTGGATAGCTTGCAATGGGACCACATCACAGGAAAGAGAGACACTATAGGGGCACGAATGGATTTGAAGGAGGTAGGCAAGATGGAGGCGCTTTGGCCGCCGCAATCGAGTGTTGATGGTTTCTTGCAACTACCTCACGCTCCTTGGGTTTTGTCCACTAAAGAAGAGCACATTGTGAAGCAAATAGTCAAGTCTATCTGCATTCCGACGGGTATGATGCATTCTCTCAGGTCCACTTTTTCTAAAGACGATCAATTATCAAGGCTAAAATCCCATGATTGGCATAAGATATGTCAGGTTTGTACTATGAATGGATTATAAGTGGCATGCATATTTTGCTATTTGGAGTGTAGTCGTTATTTATAATGCTTCCTCGTTTGTGGCAGTTTTTGTACTACCGATCGCGATCGCAGAATGCCTTACTCTAGAAATACGTGGGACGATTTATAGGTTGTCAACTTTAGTGCAATGGATCTCACAGAAGGAGATTAAGACATCCTCTATTGAATCTGCAAGGCGGGGAGCAATGGAGACGGTTTATCTCTTTGAGAAATACATGTCTACCAGCATGCTCACGATACAAATCCACCTTCCTATGCATCTTGTAGATGAAGTGGAGATTGCTAGACCTGTCCATACGCGATGGATGATCTTCTTCTAGTGCTTCATGAAAACCCTGAAAGGCTTTGTGCAACAATGAGCTCGGCCAGAAGGTAGCATGGCTGAAGGTTGGTTGGTGTCTAAGCCGTTAGTGCATATTTCATAATGGCTACCAATTGTGGATTCAGACAACAGTATGCTATGATCGTTGAAAAACGATGATAGACTAATCGGAGATGTGGTGGTTGGAAATGGAGTAGAAAAAAGAATGGATGCTGCAATGGAGGAGAAAGTGAATCGCTTTTGTATGTTACACCATGCCTCTATGGAGACGTGGCTCGCTAGGTACCAACAAGCTAGGAAAGATCGAGAAGAAGTGCAATTTGAATTTCGACGTGATACGTGCCATCGACCAATTCGATATCTTGAGGGCATGGAGGAGATGCCACGGTTTATGTCAATGCAATGGTTGCATGGAGCTTTGACTGCAGCGTCTCGCGAAGGGGGGAAGGTCTCAATCGAGGAGTGGGAATTGTTGAGAGGGGATGCAATCCAAAGGTGATGACATGTTTAGGATTTGTCGTATCTATATTTTATATGTAACAACTAATTGAGTGTTTCAATGTACAGTACAAAATATATAGTGTAGCGTGGTCGCGTGAACGCCATTTCCGTGTGGAGCATATTGACAAAATGCGCTCCACAATAGATTGTGGTATCATGGCAAAGTTCGAGCAAGAGAGCCGACGACGAGCAACGGACAAAATGCGCTCCATAACAAATTGTGATATCATGGCAAGGTTTGAGTAAGAGAGCCAACGACGAGCAACAGATCCAAACATAGTTATAGATGAGATTGAGTATTTTGGGAACTTGCAAAGTATTGTCATGGTAGATTACCGTAGCTTTTCCATGATCCTATTCGATGTGCAGTGGTTCAAAGTGGTACTTGAAGGAGCTAGAGCAACAATTCGAAGTGGTTTATCTGGATTTCTTGAAATATATTCTGAAAAAAAATGGACGGATTTGCACGACACGTTTGTGTTGCCGGCCCATTGTGAATAGGTGCATAAACTCATGTGTTTTTTAATCGTATTACGACATGGTACATGTCACAATAGTTAAATCTCTCTTGTACATGATTGTGAACATGTAATTTTCTATCTAAACCCTTGACAACCTCGATGGTGATACGTTATACCTTCAACTTCTCGAAGTGCGAGAGTATATGATCAAAGTGATATTCCAAGTATAGATGAGGACAGTATACAAATAGAGGGGTCGATATTGCAAGGGGAAAAGGTCACCAAAAGCTTGGAGCATGTAGAAGAGCCAACATCGAGTAACAATTATGGAAATACAAGAGTCTAAGAATTCTTTGAGAATGAGATGGACTCATCCTTTTGTGGTGATATGTCTATCGACTTTCCAATGTATGCGGAGTTGTATCAAGAGAAATACTTGGAGCATCCACCTACTCAATTCATTGACGAATCGCTTATAAGGGTACATAATATATGCATTTTAAGTAATATCATTTTTTAAAGATTTATATTACCGTGCTTTGTATGATTTATATTGATTATGCTAACATCAATTTTTGTCTATGCATGTGATCTTTGTGGATATTTAGATCATCATGATGAGTCGAGGGATGAGCGACGAGGAGCTACAAGAGATCTTCACGTATATATCTCCAGATCAGATGGCGAGATTCAGAGATATGGTGAACCAGGAGCTATCTCGGCGCACACCATCAGGGCCGTTCTATTAGATCTACTTTGGTGCGCTCTGATGCTTTAGTTTCCAACAGACGAGGTTGACGCTTCAGACTTGGGCCAGACGGAGGGAGTGGTTCAGGGGGATGCTGCGGAGACTTGGATGCAGTAAGCCTACAGTCGGCTCAAGATAAATGTGCTAGTCCTCGCTCTCGTGGCGGTTTGAGAGAGCATGGCTTAAAAGGGAGCGACAGATCGAAGGTTGGACTTGAGAGCTATGGCAGAAGAGAAAGATCAAGAAAGGGAGAGACTAGAAATGGGAACTCCAACAGTCACAATGTGTGACTGGGCCTTCCTTTTATTCAAACTGTCACTAAAAGAATAAAGAATAAAGTGACAGTGACGGGTGCCCGCCACCTACAGTGTGCAGTGGCGGTGATTGTAAGTGTAGTAATACACGTGCGGCTAGGTAGAGGTGCCTTTATCCCTAACAACCTTCCACTTAAAGGCGAATCTTCCCTAGTGAGGAGTGAAAAGAAAAAGAAAAAAGACAGTACAACATGTACACATGTACAACAAGATGAGGAAAGACGTCATCTCATCCCACGACCATCAACCTCTTGAGGAAGGCAAAGCGCTCTATAGAGAGGCTTTTCGTGAGAAAATCTGCAGGATTCTGGTCAGTCGAGATATTAACAAGATCAATAGATGTCCCCAACGACCCCACATATGAAGTGATACCTCACCTCAATGTGTTTCATCTTCCCATGGAAAACCGGATTCTTGGCTAACTGAATAGCACTCATAGAATCCGAATGCAGTGTAGGGATAGCATCGATACCAAGGTCAGCAACTAAACGACCCAACCAAATGGCCTCCTTGCAAGCCTCGGTGGCTGCAACATACTCGGCCTCTGTAGTAGAAAGGACCGTGCATTTCTGCACCCTAGACATCCAAGAAACAGCACCTCTAGCATAGGTGAATACATAGCCGGAAGTGAACTTCCTACTATCTACATGTCCTGCATAATCAGAGTCAATGTACCCCACGACTCCTGTATCCTGGCTACCATAGCATATACACATATCTACAGTGCCCTTCAGGTACCTCATGATACCCTTCACGGCATCCCAATGCTTCTTGCTAGGTGTAGCCATAGCGTACCACAACACCAACTGCAAAGGCAATATCTAGACAAGTGGCTATCATGGCATACATAAGATTACCCACTCCAGATGCATAGGGAATCTTGGCCATCTCGGCCCTCTGCTCATCTGTCTGCAGAAAATCAGCCTGTGATACCTTCACATAAGAAGGCAATGGACAGCCAATAGGCTTTACGTCCTGCATGCAGAAGTGCTCAAGGACTTTATGAATGTACTCCCTCTATGACAAGTAGAGGAGTCCCTGATGCCTGTCGCGTCTAATGCGCATATCAAGTATGTGAGCGGCCTGCCCCAAGTCTTTCATCTCAAAGCTCTTCTTGAGTTGAGCCTTAAGAGCATCTAGCTCATCATGAGCTTTTCCTGCTATCAATATATCATCCACATAGAGTACCAAAATCAATAAAGAACCATCATGGACTTTCTTTGTGTAAAGACACGGATCCATAGCACTCCGGCTATAGCCCTGTGACTGCATAAAGGCATCAAACTTATGATACCACTCCCTAGGTGTCTATTTCAAGCCATAAAAACTTTTCTTCAATTTGCACACTAGGTGCTACCTGCCAGGTTTTGCAAAGCCCTTAGGCTACTCTATATAAATCTCATCATGCAAGTCCCCATGTAAAAAAGCCATCTTGACATCCATCTGGTATAAATCCAAGTCAAGTTGAGCAACCAAAGCCAAGACTAAGTGCAGGGTGGTCTTCTTAACCATAGGAGAAAAGACCTCATCAAAGTCCACACCATGCTCCTACTTAAAACCCTTTGCTACCAATCTAGCCTTGTATGTCGGCTTGGGGTATCTAGGGGTACTTTTTAGCTTGTACACCCACTTGCATGGCAAAGCCTTCTTGCCCATAGGCAAGGAAACCAAATCCCAAGTGTCATTCTTATGTAGGGAGTCTATCTCAGACTACATAGCCCTCTCCCAGGAGTGACTGTCACCCCTGCGCATAGCCTCATCATAGGTGAAAGGCTCTCCTACATCTGTAACCAAGACATAATGCATCGAGGGCTGAAATCTATCAAGTGGATGTCTGTCTCTAGTAGATCGTCTCACGGCATGCTTTGCTGCATGCCAACTGCCTGTCCAACACCCTGACCATGAGCATTTGCTGCAGCTGTAGGCTGTCCAACTGGCTGTGCGAGAGCTCTCGGCTCCTCCTGAAATATGACCCTATGGATCTCAACAACTCTCTCAGGCTGCCTATGCATTTTGTCTTCATGGAAGACTACATCATGACTGTAGATGACTTTTCGTGCGTGCGGATCCCAGAGACGATAATCCATCTCGCCTGCATCCCCATAACCAAGGAAAATGCATTTGACACTCTTGGGATCTAGCTTACTTCTCTTATCCCTCGGCACATGGCAAAATGCCTCACATCACACATAGATACGCATAAGAGAGAGGTTTTCTAGTCTATTCCTCCTCTGCAACCTGGTGTTGGGGTAAAGGCACCTCCGTCGTGCCACCCCGTGTATTACTACACTGATAGTACTCGCCACTGCACACTACAGGTGGTGGGCACCCATCATCGTCAAACTTATTCTTTATTCTTTCAGTGACTAGTGAATAAAGGAAGGCCCAGTCACACATTGTGATTGTTGGAGTTCCCATTTGTCTCTCTCTCTCTTTTCTTGCTCTTGCTCTCCGCCATAGCTCGTGCATGGTCTTTCGATCCTCTCATCCCTTTCAACTGGTATCAGAGCTTGGCTTTTGATTGCTGGAGCTCTTCTCGGTGCTTGCTTAGCTTCGCATCGACTCCCTTCTTGCATGGGATCTCCATCCCGGCAGCTATATCCGATCTCCCCGAGCTCCCGTCACTCCTCAGCTTCCCAAGCACCTTCCCGGCCTATTGAGGCACCTTCAAGGCATTGGTACTGAGGTATTTGATCATTCTTTCAGGGTTTTATTTCAATCTACAGGTTGCAAACAGCAAGGGCAGCCATGGCTTCAAACCCTTGAAGCTTATTCCTCTCATATTGTGCCTTACACCTATCAAGGCTCAAAGAGGCTTGTCATAGGCCTTTGATAGGCCCTTCTTGAGCCCCCCATTACCCCCTATCAGCCCACGTGGAGCAGCAGCAAGTTTAGCACCAACAGGGCAGATTGCGCCATTTTTCCAGGCTGTTAGCACTCGTCTACTTCAGCTCCACACTTGCCCATTTCTTCTTGCTCTCTACCTTGATCAAGAGGGCTATTAGACTTCATGTTTGATGTCATTCAAACTTTGGGCATTGGTCTTGATCATTCGGGGCTGATTTCTTCAGATTTGGGACTATCATAAACTGTCATAATAGGTTGAAAACAGGGCAGCAACATTGGCATTAGCATTTGTTGCTTACACTCCATTCCGGTTGTGATATTTGATGCCCGTATGCGGCCTACTTGATGCCCGAATGTCTTGGGAATGTGTGCATTCGATTAGCCTATGATTTGGCATTGTTGTTGGGCTGGAAATTGACAGTTTTGGACTATTTAGAGCTGTTGTACATGAGCAGGCTGAAGCTCATTTGTCACATGTATTGCTTCTCTATTGATACCGGATGTATGCTATGGGTTATGCCATGATGTACTACACTTTGGGGATCGACTTCAAACTCATGATCGTGATTCCGGAATGCTTTTGGGCATCGCATTTGCTCCATTGTTATTGGTTTGTCATTGGCAGTTTGGTCGACTTGACTGGCATTTGGGCCGCTTATGCCTATTGTCTGTACTTGATGGATAAGCTCTATGCATTACATGCTTTGGTCCATGGTTGATGCCTCTTAGTTCGTCCATGCTTGACAGATATTTTGGAGCTCCGATTTGGATGTTTTGAGCACTTCCGAATCACAAAGATATTGACTTTGGGTTGCTATTGGATGTATTGACTTGACAGAGATCTTGCCATTGGGATTATGTCTTGCTTAGTGGTTGCTACGACAGTTGCTTCATGTATGCCATGCTCTCTTGGATGCGTCTGACGCATTGACTTGGTCACTTGCTTGTCACTGGTACTTTGTCTTGGGTTGTTTGAGCTCTTTAGCTTGCCTGTACGCCGTTTGTGCCAATGGAGCATAGTGTATGCATGACTGACTTTGAGCAGTTCATGTTTTGGAGTAGCTTACGACTTTGAGCAGATGTTTTTTGAGACTTTAGGATTACCCTCCAACCTTTGGATGTTGCATTGATGTATGTCTTGGTCTCTAGATTGCTTATGAGCTGAGTATCTTGCTTTGGATCTGCTTTCATTTTGGGCAGACACCTATTTGTGTCAGGTTTTGGCAATTGTAGATACATCTTGCCTAGATTGTCTGGGGGTGTGCCTCTTACTGGCATATGCTATTTGACATATCTCGGTGTTAAGCTCATGTATTTTCACTGTCATTTGGCTTTGCTTTGTCCTATTGATGCCAACTTTGGACCTAGCACTGTCTAGTTGACTTTGGATCCAGTTTTGGGACAGTTTTCTCTCATTATTGCAGGTCTGCAATTTATTACAGCAAGCATTTATTAGTGGACTGAGCTGTATTTTTCATGTTTAAATATCATGATTTGGTGTATTGTACCTCGTACTTAGTGGGCAGTAGCTTCTCAGTCAGTTTCCTAGTCATTTTGCCTTGGATTTAGTGGTTTTTTTACTGTTTACAGAGTAAAAAATAGCAAGCAGTTTTTGAACTGTCTCTGCATTTACAGCCTACATTATGGCTTCATCTTCGACTGATAATGCCATATTTAATATCACAAAGTTGGATGGTACCAACTATGGCTATTGGAAGAGCCAGATTTGGCAGGTCTTGGTGTAGAAGAACCATGTAAAGCCACTTCGATTGAGCGGGCAGCAGCCCCTACATCTATGAGCATGTCCACGATCATACTCTCTCTGACTGAGCAAGTTCATTACAATGTAGTGGATGAGGCATATACCTCATGGCAGTTATGGGAAAAGATCAAGAATCTTTATGATAAGAAGAGCCTAGCTAGTCAAATGTATTGGCTCAAGCAACTCATGGATCTGCGCATGAAGGAGAATGCGATGATGTCTGCTCATTTGAGCCAGCTCCATGTGATCTTGAAGAATCTGACATCACAAGGTATCACATTTCCCGATGAGGTGACCCCACTCTTTTTGCTTGGGACTCTTGGAGAGTCGTGGGATGTCTTTCGTACTGCCTTGTGTGCTCCTGCTTCTACTGAGCACTGCCTTGTGTGCTCCTGCTACTACTGAGCTGAAATTGTCTAATGTAGAGAGTGCTCTTCTATATGAAGAGATCAACAGGAAGAACTTGGATGCCTCTCGTGTTTCTCATGCTTTGACAGTTAGAGGCAGGAATGACAGGAATGACCGTGGGAATGGCCATGGCCGTGACTCTCAGAAGGGTCGTCCAAATCTCGTGGAAAGTCGCGTGGGCGCAACGCTAATGTCACTTGCCATCATTGTGGGAAAAAGGGCCATATCAGACCACAGTGCCATGAGTTGCGCAATGAGAAGTGCAAGGACAAGGGGAAGGTTAAAGTGTAGGAAAAGTCTTCTGATCACAGTATTGTACCTGCAAAGTCCAGTGTAAAGATCAAAGAGATCAATGTTACGCAGACTGAGGAGCCATCTGATGGTGATGAGTTTATCTTAGCAGTTAGTTCATCTGACAGCTCACAGTTGACTGAGACTCCTAGCATATATGCACAGTGTTGGCTTTTGGATTCAGGCGCGTCTTTTCATGTGACGCCTTATCGTGAGTGGTTCCACTCCTACCACACTGTATCAAGGTCAGTCACGCTTGGAGATGACAGGTCTTTGGCTATTGTGGGCAGTAGTGATATACAGTTGCAGTTTTCCACTGCCAGTTTTTTTGTGCTTAGGGATGTACGTAATGTACCTGCGCTTACGCGCAGCCTTATGTCTGCAGGTCAGCTGGATGATGCAGGGTTTCACATTGGTTTTGGAAACTCTGCCTGGAAGATTACCAAAGGCAGACTTGTACTGGCCAGAGGTGCCAAGATTGGTAGCCTCTATCCTCTTGTAGTGGATGGTCCTACAGTTGATCATGTTTTGTCAGTGGGTTCTATCCCACATGTATCACTTTGGCATGTCCATTTGGGGCATATGTCTTTGAAGGGAATGAAAATGCTTTCTGGTTTGCAGTATCTTCCACCTTTAGACTATGCATGTTTTGACTCGTGTGATCATTGTCTTTATGGTAACTGGAATAGGTCTACACATAAGAAATCAGGTAGGCCACGCATGAGTGAGCCCTTGGCTTTGGTGCATTCTGATGTTTGTAGGCCCATGCCTTGTATGTCTATGGGTGGTGTGAAGTACTTTGTTACCTTCATTGATGATTTTTCTAGGAAAGTGTGGGCTTATCCCATAAAGCAGAAGTCCGATGTCCTGGCAGTCTTTCAGCATTGGCTTGCTCTTGTTGAGAACCGGGCTGGGTATAGGCTGAAATGCCTTAGGACTGACAATGGGGGAGAATATGTCTCACGTGCTTTTGAGCAGTTGTGTGATGACAAGGGTATTAAGCGTCAATTGACCGCCCCTTACACCCCACCCCACAATGGTTTGGCTGAGCACATGAACAGGACTATTCAGGAGCGTATGCGCTCTATGCTTAGCCATGCATGCCTACCACAGAGCTTTTGGGCTGAGGTAGTTAGTATGGCAGTGCATGTCATAAACCGATCGCCTTCTAGTGGTTTGGATTTCTAGGTTGCAGAGGAAGTTTGGACTTGTAAGCCACCCTCTTATGCACATCTCCGTGTCTTTGGATGTGAGGCATTCTACCATGTGCCCAAGGATAAGAGGAGTAAGTTGGATCCAAAGAGCATTAAATGCATCTTTCTTGGCTATGGTGATTTAGGAGAGATGGGCTATCACTTATGGGATCCGCAGGCGCGGAAAATAGTACGCAGCCATGATGTAGTTTCCCATTAACAAAAAATGCATATGCAGCCTAAGAAGGTGGTTGAGATCCGTAGAGTGATCTTTTAGGAGGAGCCTCGGGCTCCACCACAGCCAATAGTACAGCCTCCAGCAGTTCCTACACAGGGCCAGGGTGTTGGACAAGCAGTTGGGCAAGCAGCAGAGCCTGCGGTGAGACTGTCTACTAGAGATAGACGTCCACCTGATCGCTATGAGCCCTCTATGCAGTATGTCTTGTTGACAAATACAGGAGAGCCTCTCACCTATGATGAGGCTATGTGCAGGGGTGACAGTCACTCTTGGGAGAGGGCTATGCAGTCTGAGATGAACTCCTTGCATAGGAATATGACTTGGGATCTTTTTGCCTTGCCTAAGGGCAAAAAGGATTTGCCATGCAAATGGGTGTACAAGCTGAAAAGTACCCCTAGGCACCCCAAGCCGGCCTATAAGGCTAGACTTGTAGCTAAGCGTTTTAAGTAGGAGCATGGAGTTGACTTTGATGAGGTCTTCTCTCTTGTCGTCAAGATGATTACCCTACGCTTGGTCTTGTCCTTGGTCGTGCAACTTGACTTGGATCTTAATCAGATGGATGTTAAGACTGCATTCTTGCATGGGGATTTGCATGATGAGATCTATGTGGAGGAGCCTAAGGGCTTTGTAGAACATGGCAGGGAGCACCTAGTGTGCAAATTGAAGAAGAGTCTTTATGGCTTGAAGTAGGCACCTAGGGAATGGTATCATAAGTTTGATGCCTTTATACAATCACAGGGCTACAGCAGGAGTGCTATGGATCCGTGTCTTTACACAAGAAAGCCCGTGATGGCAGTTTACTGATTTTGGTTCTCTATGTTGATGACATGCTGATAGCACGGAAAGCTCATGCAGAGCTTGATGCTCTGAAAGCTCAGCTCAAGAAGAGCTTTGAGATGAAGGATCTGGAACAGGCTTCACATATTCTTGGGATACGCATTAAGTGTGATAGGCATCAAGGGCTTTTGTATCTCTCAAAGCGGGAGTACATCCATAAAGTCCTTAAGCGCTTCCGCATGCAGGACATAAAGCCTGCGGGCTGTCCTTTGCCTTCTCATGTGAGGGTTTCACAGGCCGATTGTCCACAGAGAGATGAGCAGAGGGCCGAGATGGCCAAGATCCCTTATGCATCAGCAATGGATATTCTGATGTATGCCATGATAGCCAGTCGTCCAGATATTGCGCATGAAGTTGGTGTTGTGGCGCATTATATGGCTACACCTGGCAAGAAGCATTACGATGCCGTGAAAGGTATCATGAGGTACTTGAAGGGCACTGCAGATATGTCTATATGTTATGGCAGCCAGGATACAATGGTCATGGGTTACACTGACTCTGACTATGCAGGACATGCAGATAGTAGAAAGTCCACTTCTGCCTATGTGGTCACTTATGCTACATGGGCTGTTTCTTGGATGTCCAGGGTGCAGAAGTGTACGACTTTGTCTAACACTGAGGCCGAGTATGTTGCAGCCACCACTGAGGCTTGCAAGGAGGCTATCTGGCTAGGTCATCTTATTTCTGACCTTGGGATTGATGATGTTCCTACACTGCATTCGAATTCTATGAGTGCCATTCAATTGTCTAAGAATCCGGTCTTCCATGCGAAGACGAAACATATTGAGGTGAGATATCACTTTATTCGGGGTGTCGTGGAAGACAGGTCTATTGACCTTGTCAAGATCTCCACTGACATCAATCCTGCAGATCTGCTCATGAAAAGCCTCACTGCTGAGCGCTTTGCCTTCCTTAGGAGATTGATGGGCATTGGATGAGATGTTGCCTTTCCTCATCCCTTGTACCTATGTACATTTGTACTATCTTTTCTTTTCTTTTCTCTCTCACTGGGGCAGATTCGCCTTTAAGTGGGAGGTTGTTGGGGTAAAGGCGCCTCCGCTGTGCCACCTCGTGTATTACTACATTGACAGTACCCGCCACTGCACACTGTAGGTGGCAGGTGCTCGTCACCGTCACACTTATTCTTTATTCTTTCAGTGACTAGTGAATAAAGGAAGGCCCGGCCACACATTGTGACTGTTGGAGTTCGCATTTGTCTCTCTCTCTCTTTTCTTGCTCTTGCTCTCCACCATAGCTCGTGCATGGTCTTTCGATCCTCTCATCCCTTTCACCTGGAAATCCAAACCACTAGAGGGTGATCTATTTATGACATGCACAGCTGTACTAACTGCCTCAGCCCAAAAGCTATGTGGTAGGCTTGCATGGCTAAGCATACTGCGTACACACTCCTCGATGGTTCTATTCATCCGCTCAGCCAAACCGTTCTGGGGGGGGTGTAGGGGGCGGTCAACTGACGCTTAATACCCCTCTCATCACATAGCTGCTCAAAAGCACGTGAGACATACTCACCCCCATTATATGTCCTTAGGTATTTTAGCCTATACCCAAACTGGTTCTCAACCAATGCAAGCCATCTCTGAAACACAGCAAAGACATCGGATTTCAGCTTAATGGGATAAGCCCAAACTTTTCGTGAAAAATCATCTATGAACGTAACAAAATACTTTGCACCACCCATAGACTGACAAGGCATGGGCCCACAGACATCTGAAGTACCAATGCCAAGGGCTCACTCATGCGTGGCCTACTAGACTTCTTATGCATAGACCTAGTATGCCTGCCATAAAGACAATGCTCACATGAATCAAAACATGCATAATCAAGGGGCGATAAGTACTGTAAACCACAAAGCATTTTCATTCCCTTCAAAGACATATGGCCCAAACGCGCATGCCAAAGAGATACATGTGGGATAGAACCCACAAACAAAACATGATCAAGGAAAGAAGTTGATACAATCAAGGGGTAGAGACTACCAGCATTGGCACCTCTTGCAGTCACAAGTCTACCATGAGTGATCTTCTATGTAGAGTCTCCAAAACATACATGATATCCTGTGTCATCAAGCTGTCCAGCTGACATGAGACTGCATGTCAAAGCACGTACATGACGTACATCCTGCATAACAAAACTGCTGTGCTAGAAGGAAACTGCAGCCTAACATCACCAATTCCCACAATATCAAGAGAGCTGTCATCACCCAAGTGCACAGAACCCGAAACAGTACGGTATGAATGAAACCACTCTCAGCAAGGTGTCACATGAAAGGACGCACTTGAGTCCAAGATCCAACACTGTGCATACATAGAGTGTATCTCTGTCATCTGCGAAGCACTAGAAGAAGTTGCCAGGATATAATCATCATCATCAACATTCTCAGGCTGCATAACATTGATCTCTTCAATTTTAACACTGGACTTTGCAGGTACTATGCTACGATCAGAAGAATTATCCTGCACTTTGTCTTTCCCCTTATCTTTGCACCTTTCATTGCGCAATTCATGGCATTGTGGCCTAATATGGCCCTTTTTCCCACAATGGTGACAAGTAACATCTGCATTCCTGCCCGGGATTTGCTATGTGACTTCCCACGAGACTTGGACTGAGATTTTTGAGAATTCCATCCACGGCCACTACCACTGCCATGCTTTCCATATCCATCATTCCTGCCTCTAACTGTCATAGCATGAGACACACAAGAGGCATCCAAATTCTTACGGTTAATCTCTTCTTGCAAAAGAGCACTCTCAACATTAGATGATTTCAAGGTAGCAGTAGAGGCACATAATGTAGTGTGGAATACATCCCATGACTCATTAAGAGTACCAAGCAAGAAAAGAGGAGTGACATCCTCTGCAAAAGTAATGTCTTACGAAGTCAAGTTCTTGAGTATAGCATGGAACTGACTCAAGTGAGCAAACATAGTCACATTTTCCTTCATGTGCAGATCCATAAGCTGCTTTAGCCAATACATCTGACTCACTGGACTTTTCTTGTCATAGAGATTTTTTATCGTTTTCCACAACTGCCATGCACTCTGTTCTCCCTCAAAGACATTATAGTGAACCTATTCTGTGAGAGACAATACAATAGTGGACTTGCATAACTCATCAAGCTTAAGCCATTCCTCATCTAGCATAGTTGCAGGCGGATGCCCGCTTAACCTCAAAGGTTTGATCTGTGATTTTTGCACCAACACCTGCCAAAGCTAGCTCTTCCAATAAGAGTAATCCATACCATCAAGCTTAGTGATATTGAAAATAGCAAAGCTAGCTCTTCCAATAAGAGTAATTTGTAACATCAAGCTTAGTGATGTTGAAAATAGCATGATCAGGACGAACTTGCCATAATGCAAGCTAGAAAACTGTAGACAGTTCAAAACCGCTTCCTGTTTACTGCAGAAAATGACCAAAAAATCACCAAAATCGAGAAAAAATGACAAAGAAAGTGGAACCAAAGCTACTGCCCACCAAGTACTAGTGAAATTACATCATTTCAGTGTGTTTTAGCATTAAAAATCCATTTCAGTCCATGCATATATGCTTGCTGTAATAAATTTTAGATTTCAGTAAAAGAGAGCTAACAGTGCCAAAATCGGATCCCAAGGCAATCAAATACTGCCAAGACCAAAGCCGACATCATGCGGGCACAGCATAAGCATATGACGGTTGATAAGCATGAATCCAACACCCAAGTATGTCATACAAACATCTGCCTGTGAGTAGGCACACCTCCTAGGCAACGAGGCAAAGTGTTCCTGCCATTACCAAAACTTGACACAAGTAGGTGTTAGTTCACAAAGATACGGATCCAAAACTAAGATTTAGCTCATCAGCATACATCAACCAAGACATATAATGTATCATCCCAAAAGGTAAGAAGTCCCAAAGTCTCAAGTGTCTATAACTGCTCAATAGCATGTAACGGCTCAATGCATAAAAGTACCACCTGATCAATGTCTGATAAGCATTCAAGAATGCTCCCGGTGGCACAAAAGACATATGTACAAGCTCAAGATCTCAAGCCAAGGCAAGACACAGTGCCAATGACATAAGTCCAAGACAATACATCAATAGTACATCCCGAACATGTAGGCGATAGAGCATCTGTAAGAAGCATCCATAAGCATGTAAGACATCAAGTACATCCCAAGATACAACTCTAGCAAGCCAATAAATAGCTCAAGTAAGCTCTAAGAATCCAAGGTCAAGCCAAGACCGAGCTCCAGTAGCAATAGGCTCCAAACAATGTAACTAGCATGTAGTAATGGCATAGGCTAAGCATGTCAAGACCGGTCAGACATAAACAACATACATGCCATAAGTACATCCAAGACAGAGCATCCAAATTCTTTGCAAAGCGAGCTCAAGCTCAACCAATGATACCGAATCAAAACCAAGCTCTATGTCGAGCCCCAAGTGTCAATACATCACCATATATGTCCAAAACATAGCCCGAAAAGCATAGGCATAAGTATACATGAATAAAATGACTTCAGCCCAACTATGTATAGCAATGATTTACTATTTAAAACTAAGAATTTAAGTACCAAAATCAGCTCCAAATGGTTGCCAAACAATAGGCGTACATTCCCCTAACATCCGGGCATCAAACGGGACCAACCGGGCATCAAATGACAATGCCAAACAAGATGTAGCATCAAATGTCAGTGTAACACTGTCATAAACTGCCTGTGGACTATTATGACAGTCCCAAAATAGTGTTAAATCAGTCCAAATGCTATGCCAACACATCAACCATCAAAACCAAGCATCAAAGCATGTTCATATGCCCAAAATGGAGCCTTTCCAAGTGCCAATGGAGAGGGAGAGTTGTTGTTGTGACTGTCAATGCTGAAGACACATATGGGAGGGCTGCGTGATTTTGCCAACTATAAATGCTGGTCTTGGGGCTGCAAAAAATGGTGGCCAAGCTTCGGAGGGGTCAGATTAAAGCCAAGGAAGACCTCAAACAAGCTCCAACAAGTCTCATTCAAAGGCAAGTGAGATATGAAGCAAGGGAGCTTCAATGGTAGCTGCCCCAATCTTGTTTACAGTCTGTGAGACCTGAGAACTGAAGTAAACCCTAAAGAAAATGATCAAATACCTCTAATGTAATGCCCTGAAGGTGCCCAACAATGCCAGGAAGGTGCTTGGGAAGCTGGGGAGTGACGGGAGCTCGAAAGAGTTAGATATGGCTCCGGGAAGGAGACCCAATGCAAGTAGGGAGTTGATGGGATGCTGAGAATGCCACGAATCAAGCTCAAGAGTCGTATAGCAAAGCTCTGATACCAGTTGAAAGGGAGTGACGGATCAAAGGTTAGACTCAAGAGCCATGGCAGGAGAGCAAGAGCAAGAAAGGGAGAGACTAGAAATGGGAACTCCAATAGTCACAATGTGTGACCGGGCCTTCCTTTTATTCAAACTGTCACTAAAAGAATAAAGAATGAAGTGAGTGTGATGGGCACCCACCACCTGCAGTGTGCAATGGCGGTGACTATAAGTGTAGTAATACACGGGCGGCTAGACAGAGGTGCCTTTACCCCCAACATGGCTCAGGTGATTACGGTGGAGGTACCGACGCAATGTCTCCATCTCGTCATTCTACTATGGAGGTGCCTTTACCCCCAACATGGCTTAGGTGATTACTGTGGAGGTACCAACACAATGTCTCCGTCTCATCGTTCTACTAGAGTTGCATCACTCGTAGTATTTGTCACACTTGTGGGGACATCTACTCCAGTCACTCTAGATTTTGCTTAGCCGTTCGCAAGTGGTACCCCTATGGGTGCTACTCCGAGAGAAACTACCCTTGTAGGTACATCAGATGTACAGGGGTCTCCTGGACATGCCCAAGAGCGTGGTCGCATGTGGGAGAGAACCCATCTTAGGCATACCCAAGAGGGGTATGCCTACCTTGTAGATGATAGGACAGGAGCCATCATCATGAATGATGAGGGGAGGAGGGTGATGGCTCGTATAAGAAAATTGTGCCAACAAGTTTTTTGGCACAACGTCTTGGATCATTGGAAGAACATATCGGAGGGGAGCAAGGACTACATAGTAGCATCCGTGTATGAGGATTTTCCGATACTAGCTGAGCAGATAGGTTTTCCACGGGCTAGATGATGGAGTGCATGCATGCATACATATCACAGACAATCAGATGCACACAAGGCACTCAAGAGTGGGGCTTCAAAGCCCGAGTGGCTAGATGCAGACGACTGGTGCCAACTTAGAGAGGAGGCTACAGATTCTCCAGGACGTTGAAGACAGTAGCGCGAGGCGGCGAGGGCACGACTAAAGGCCGGAGTGGTCCATCATCTTGGGAGTGGTGGCCACAGGACATATCTGGAGGACTTTATAAGTTTTTATTTTGTTCTGCTTGCTTATTTTTTTGCAATATCCTTTGTACTGACAATCATGTTTCTAACAGTTGTATTTTTCTTTCTTTACAACACTCCATTACAAACCGCAATCCCACCGGTCTTGAGACTTGTCATGTAGAGAGGCACGATCTCACTGCATTGATCGACCGATTGTATGGACACGGCGGCCCTGTAAGTCACACATCTTTCTTGTCCGTAGTTAGTAAGTTTAATTAAAATGCATTATTGTATGGTGGACTGATGTGTAGTTCTTTCTTTTTTTGCAGAGTCCGTTCGATGCTCCTTTGCGGTGGGACGAGGTTTCGGATAGCGAGGATCTATAGCTCGCCCTTGGATCCCTGGAGCTCACATACTCTTCTTTTTTGGTCACGTGATCTATGTAGACATTTTCTATGTAGTAGTAGTATTTTGCCATGATTGTACCAGTCGCTTTCATTATGTGATTATGTATTTATTTCATGTATCAATGTTATGATTCAAGTACACTTCGCCTTTATTTACACGAGTATTATACACATTACTGAAACTATTTTGTATGGCCCAAATAAAGCACATAGTGCTATATGTGCTACGTTGCCACAAAAAAAATCCCTATTACCATCGCTATTAGCGTCGCAAATTTACTGCACGCGTCGCTATTAGCATCGCAAAATGTCACTATTTGCATCGGTATCAGCGACGCTGATACCGATACAAATAGCAATACTAATAACAACTCTAATACCAACTGTTCTATGGTGTCGCCAATAACGACGTTTTTTGCGACGACAGAGGAAAATTTCTTTATGAACATTTTTGTCGCTTTAAACGTCAATATAAGACCTATATCTTGTAGTGAATAAGAGCAGCTTGGGATCCCATGGAATTCACTATATGTATACCCTCTATATCATGTGCGTTCAGTGCCTATTTATAAATATCCTTATTTGTGAAATTTTTCTTAATAAAACATAACCCTTTCCTATTCAATATGTAAGTAGCCCCTTTATATGGGACCCTTTTGTATGTAAAATTTGTGTAAAATTTGTGTTTTAAAAATCCCTTATGTTGAACCCACTTGATACATATATATATTTATGACTAATCTCCCTAGGCTTGGGATCATACAGAGATGGGAAGAGACATCCTTAAAGACTTTGTTAAGAAGAATGCAGAGTGAAGGCCACATGAGAGTAGAACAATGCAAGATTGATCAAGGGAGACACAATTGGTCATCCCAAATATTTACAAGTAGGTAGATATATGGACAAAAGTAAATGCAACATTGAATGGTATTGGATGTAAGTAAATGTCCTTGTCCACCTTCAATCGTATTTGGAATACAGAGTTCAAGCATGTAACCTTAGCAAAGATAAGTGAATTCTCCAATAATAGTATTTACTCAGGGATCAAAAAGCAACTTGCAGCAAAGTGTCTTCAAGTGTGAAATGTGCATCTAAAAAAGTGTCAATGTCACATGCTACAACAACAAAGTTATCGGAACATATACTATTGGACCTAGCACTAGATCCAAAGAAAAACTTGTGCATCATACATGATAAGATGGACCAACAAAAGATAGCTATCCCTAGGTTAATACTTCGATCAAAAGAGACTGAAAGATCTACTCAACTACCAAATTCTTTAACAAGCATCATTACACATGGGCATGGAGAAGGCAAATATGGACATTTCTCACTTGATCTATGGTCTCATGATTTCCTCATTGTCCTTGTGCTTTAGGAACTTGGAGCAACTACACAGGTATGCAAATAGTGATCTACAAGTAGATGGATTGCCGAGATTAACCTCTGTACTACTAAAAGCCCTCAACTTGAAAAAAGCACTAGACCACCTTCAAGGTGTTGCACAAAATAAAGCATGCATGGAAGATAATACACCACAAGATGGCCATCATCGTTTCAAACTATTGCCAGAGAACTTGCTACTTCAACTTGATAATTGTGGATTAGAAAATAAAAATTGTTATCTCTTTGCATATCTATCATTGCTTGTTACAAAGGAACATTCAAGATGATCCAACTTGGGTTTCTCATGGTGAGTCATACACATGAGGACATTGATGCAATGACCATCAAATTTTCAGAGAAGCTAAGGATGAGCATGACCTTTGCTTTTCCTCATCTTATGCAACATTTTCAATCATTCCAGATGACAAGTCCTACACCTTTCTTATTGACACATGTGCCTAACTTTAAGAGATACATTGAGGGATACTTATGTGATTCCAAAGATATACTTGTTGGTTACTCAAAACCTCTTCCATTTTGGTTTTAAATGTAAGGAGATATACATGTCATGCAATACAAGATGTATCCAAATTCCCCATATTGGTTACCAAGAGAAGGTGGCTTTGAATTATGAAAGAGACACTTTGTAGGAAGGCCTACTCTTCCAAAGGGTGTCCCAATGTTACTGCCCATATTCGAGTACGTTAAAGATCATCAAGTAGTAAGTGGAGTTAAAGATTATTTGAAGTATTGGGAAAGATGGTCAAATGTACAAGGACCTGAAGCAGAGTTCACAAAGTTTATAACACCCAGTGCTTGATTATTGAAAAAAAAAGATCTACACTCTTCAAACTCCAAATGTCCAAGAAAATATATATTTCATAGATTTTTGGCCAAGAACACAAAGCAACCAATATAGACGTAGATAATGTAGATGACTTTATTGGATTGGAAAAGTTGAATTATCACTATTGTGGTCCTCTCAGCAAATGACCTAAACATGCAATTGAACCAATGCGTGATGTTAAGAAATATGACTTTGTGCTTGTTAGGCCTCTAAATCCAGTATATCCAATATGGCTTGGTGTTGCACAAAGTAAGGTAGATACAAATAGAAACTCAAAGGTACATATAAAATATTGGGCACCACTTTTGTAGTCATCAAAATGCTACAAATGCATAGGTGTATCTTAATTGTTGGGATAAATATTAGATATGCAACAAAAAAGATCCTGAACAATGGGAAACAATAGATAGCATTGTCTTCTCTTGGATGAAGAAAGGTACAAAATGTCCCAAAATTTTTAAAACTTCCCCAAAGGTTGTATTGAAGGCCAAAAAAATCTACAAGAGTCCACCAGCTGAAGATTTTTCTTGAAGATTTTCAAGGATATTAAAACTAAGGTGTTTATTAACACCACCTTTTTGATTTTTTTTCAATCTCTTGGAAACAACCATAAGCAATAATCTGTTCCATTGCACCAAGTTCCAAATATATGAAATTTCCAAAATTCTCCATTTTGATTTGAAATTGAAATTCCCAAATTCCTGAATATGGAGTTATTAGAAGAATGTATTGCATCATATAGAAGCAAGAGCTAGTTTCTATCATTTGTTTTTATATTTTCAAAAATACATGATTGAGCTCTTTCTCTATCTTACCAAATAGAAAGTACTATCCTTTTCTCCCCATGCTTCTTGTATTGCTTGAATAAGATTTGTAATTGAAGATATGTACTATTATGGATACCTAAATGATCTTTGTTGTTGCCTGAGCAGTTTTAGAAAGATGTTGAAATATCTCCAAATCTCCATTTGAAGAAATGCAACTCGTGTTGTGTTGGTTACATTTGTCATGATTTCACACAACTCTCTCCAAAACTCCCATACCACATTTACTTGTTTTCCGTTGTGATTTTTGAGAAATCTAATCTTCTAGTCTTTGCACCTTCCATAGAGACATTTTTTAGGACATCCTTTCTTAACATGAAACCCCATTCTCAAGAGTAATACCTCACATTTATCAATGCACTCATCCGATAAGGATATTGGCTTAATTGAATATGCATAGTCAAGATGCAATTTGAGAAGCTTATCAATTATTTTAATATTTGCATCCAAAGAACAAATATGAACATTCCTAAGAGAGATTGAAAGAATAGGATCCTATATGCCCTCCTTATTTCTAAATTTTCTTAAATCTATGGATTCTCTAGCTGGGACTCTTCTTTTATCGTAAACCACTCCAATCTTTGGATTCCATGCTTTCCATGCAATAAATGCAAGGATATTTTGCATTGGCCCCATTGTATATCCCATGCATACATTTGATAGCCTTTAAGTCAACATTGATATATCATTCTACAATGAAACTACCAACCCCATCAACTATTAATGTTTCCCCTTCATCTTTAGACTTAATAAAATCAAGAATACATGTATGAGAGAACAACCATTTTAAGGTTTGATGACTTTCAACTAATACTTCAACTATAACAATCCACCAAATGTCCATTTCGAATTGAATTTGTTCTTCATCCAGCTTTAGCAAAAACTTTAAAATGCCACCATATTCTTGCACAAAAAATTTATACATATGGACCATTGCAATTTGCACTCTTTTAAGATCAACCCAAATATTATTGAATCTATTGTGTCCAAAGATAACTTTTGTTTTTTATTTTTCATAGGGCATAGACTCTTCAATATGAGTATACTTCCCAAATACATTTGAAATCCTATAGTATTCATTGATCTCCTAGTAATTGAAATTGCAAGAGGTAGAGGCAAACCAAAAGCACTTATCCTATGACATCTAGGGTTTTTGAATCACAATTTAAAGAAAGCACAATAACCTCTATGAATAATACCTATAGTGTCACATGTCTCGACTACTTCATTTGGTTTCACAATCTCTTTCAAGTCTTTCAGTCTTTCACTAACTCTTTCAGAGTTTGACCTCTCAAATCTACATTTTTTAGTGATCGAAGAATCCTTAAAATATCTTTCGTAGTATAGTTTCTTTTAAAAGCCTAATTCTCTCCTCATTCTCTCCAATATCATTGCCCAAAATACTAGAGACAAATCTTATTGCAAGATTTAGTCTTTTTTTTTAAACTCCTTTACACAAATCAGTTATACTTCTTAGCAACCTTTTTCTTTCTCTAAATCCCACTAGAGTTTCCTTTAAGTGTAATAATTTTTCTTACAAGGACTTGTTAGTGTTTTTTAGAACATCAACCTTGTTCACTAAGCTAGAAATATTTGTTTATGCAATTGTTAATGCTTCTCTCATTTCAAGCATCTATCTTGTGCATAAAAAAGATGCAAAACATAATCACATGCAATACCAAAGCATTCCATCACAACCATCTCCAACATATCTTACGAAGTTGTGAATATTGAGAAAAGAAGGAGACTTACCTATTGAAGCATCTTCAAGATAGATATTTCCATCCACTCACAAATCTATATGTTTTTTTCCTTCTAATCTCATAACATGTTAGCTTTGTCCTTGTCCAATAATGCTCAATGATGTATGCGTCTCTAAGATGAATAAATTGGATCTATTTAAATAGCAAGTTTAGTGCACTTAAGCTTCTCTTACTTGAAGAGGTATTGTTAGACATTTTAGTAAAATAAAATCAACCAAGCAATAATGTCACAGAGAAGAAAAGCAAGTGCAGAACAAAGAATGATGCAAGAAATGAGCCTTGACAATGAATGAACATGTTTTGGTGCAAAAATATCAGCTACGCAAAATTTTGCAAGTTCGAAGAGAAAAATAATTGAAAAGGTGACCCCTCACATGGATTAAATAATTGAGGCGTTTTAATGGTTTTTCAATTACCTCTTTAATTGCATTTGAATGAACAAATTT